>NC_058127.1:1771944-1901944 GCF_914725855.1 Thunnus albacares | reverse complement strand
AGGTGGAGTAATCCTGACTGTTAGTCCATAAAACCCCCAGATCCTACATTTCCCATAATGCAACTGGACAGCGTCTTTCATCACAGCCTCCGTACCCGCTAAACAGCCACATCTACGCCCCCAGTTTGCATCACAGGCTTTCTGTTAGACGTGTTAGATGCTTTAGAAACTTCAGTAAACTGAAGTTTACGTGTTAAATTGGTGAATTGTCTCTTTAAATACTGAAACCGAGAGCGGTAAAGTGTTTCTGTTGTCATGACGACTGCACCAGGATAAAACAGTGATATGTAGAGCTCAGAGCATCATTGTCAATAACAGACAGTTTAACATCATCGTCATACCTTCAGTCAAATAAGTCACTGTTGTCATGACAACAGCTTGACATCACCTGACATTTGTTATCTTTCCTACTGAAACACCCCCCAAAAAAAAAGTGATCCCAGAGAGACGAGGACAGGTTTAGAGCTGCACCGATTGGTTGATTTATCTATATGATCCACAGATAATTAATCACCAACTATTCTGATCATCATTAAATGTTTTGAGTCAAATTGAGTCCAGATTCTGTGATTCCAGCTTGTTAAATGTGAATATTTTCTGGTTTCTTTAGTCTCTATGACAGTAAACTGAAGATCTTGTGGATAAAACGAGACATTAAAGGACGTCATCTTGAGCTTTGTGAAACACTGATCAATATTGTCACTATCTTCAGACATTTAATACTATGAAAATAATTGTTAGTTGCAGCTCGTTACGACACAAACTGTGTCGCAACGAGCTTGCAACGGATTCTCACTCGCCCAACGTGAAGCAGACATTTGTGAAAAGGAACAGCTGTAATAACTCAGCTGTCAAGACTCGCTGCTCTTATCTGAAACAAAGAAACTGAACCTGCAGAGATCAGTTGGTCGCCGTCTCCACCTGCTGGTCAACAGCAGAATAACACACAGTAATAATAATACAGATACACCAGATTCACGTGTTTTAATGACTGTTTCTGTGAATGTAAATGTGCTAATTGACATAATCCTCACCGTGTCTTACCTGTGTGTGTGTGTGTGTGTGTGTGTGTGTGTGTGTGTGTGTTGCAGACGCCTCACCTGGTCAACCTGAACGAGGACCCTCTGATGTCAGAGTGTCTCCTCTATTACATCAAGGAGGGATTCACCAGGTAGATTTTTGTTTGTTAAATGTCAGAATGAAACTTTAAAACTGTAATATTTAACTATTCCGCATTAAAATGTCTAAAAACAACTAGAACTGTTATATATTTTGTTGAGTTGTGTACTGACAACTCAGAGAAATCAGTAATTTTAATCACGTTTCATTTGGTCACCTGACACTGGTGTCATACCTCCTCCACACACTAGTATATGTCATAAATGGACTTTTATTCAGCTTTCAGCCACATTTTTACAACAACCGTTTCAGATCTTTTTTAACTGTATCTTTTAACCGGATGAAGGATTTTAGTCATTGGACATCTGAAGTTAACAGCAGCAGCTCAGCTAACGGTCCCTCCTGACGTCCTGACTGATTTATTCAGTATTTTTACCTGTTTTTAATCACCGTTTGTTCTGGAGAGGAGGAGGAGACCTCTGTGGATAATTCGGCTCCCAGTAAAAACATCTTGAATGATGAACACTGAAGGAATCCCAACCAGGAGAAGCTGGTTGACTGGGACAACAACTCCCATGATCCCTTGCTACTTCACAACATCATCACACTCCGTCTTTTGTTATTGTTTTGATTAAGACCCCGAGCGGCTGAAATTACATGTTGTGTGTTGAACTGTGATTACAGATTATTAAAATGTCTCTCTCTGTCTGTCTCTCTCTCTCTGTCTCTCTCTCTGTCTCTCTCTCTGTCTCTCTCTCTGTCTGTCTCTCTCTGTCTGTCTCTCTCTCTGCCTGTCTCTCTCTCTGCCTGTCTCTCTCTCTCTCTCTCTGCCTGTCTCTCTCTCTCTGTCTCTCTCTCTGTGCCTGTCTCTCTCTCTCTCTCTCTCTGCCTGTCTCTCTCTCTGTCTCTCTCTGTGCCTGTCTCTCTCTCTCTCTCTCTCTGCCTGTCTCTCTCTCTCTGTCTCTCTCTCTGCCTGTCTCTCTCTCTGCCTGTCTCTCTCTCTCTCTCTGCCTGTCTGTCTCTCTCTCTCTGCCTGTCTGTCTCTCTCTCTCTGCCTGTCTCTCTCTCTGCCTGTCTCTCTCTCTCTCTCTGCCTGTCTGTCTCTCTCTCTCTGCCTGTCTGTCTCTCTCTCTCTGCCTGTCTCTCTCTCTGCCTGTCTGTCTCTCTGCCTGTCTGTCTCTCTCTCTCTGCCTGTCTCTCTCTCTGCCTGTCTCTCTCTCTGCCTGTCTGTCTCTCTCTCTCTGCCTGTCTGTCTCTCTGCCTGTCTCTCTCTCTGCCTGTCTGTCTCTCTCTCTCTGCCTGTCTGTCTCTCTCTCTCTGCCTGTCTCTCTCTCTGCCTGTCTCTCTCTCTGCCTGTCTCTCTCTCTCTCTCTCTGCCTGTCTCTCTCTCTCTGTCTCTCTCTCTGCCTGTCTCTCTCTCTCTCTCTCTCTGCCTGTCTCTCTCTCTGTCTCTCTCTCTGCCTGTCTCTCTCTCTCTCTCTCTGCCTGTCTCTCTCTCTCTGTCTCTCTCTCTGTGCCTGTCTCTCTCTCTCTCTCTCTCTGCCTGTCTCTCTCTCTGTCTCTCTCTGTGCCTGTCTCTCTCTCTGTCTCTCTCTGTGCCTGTCTCTCTCTCTCTCTCTCTCTGCCTGTCTCTCTCTCTCTCTCTCTCTCTGCCTGTCTCTCTCTCTCTGTCTCTCTCTCTCTCTCTCTCTGCCTGTCTCTCTCTCTCTCTCTCTCTCTGCCTGTCTCTCTCTCTCTGTCTCTCTCTCTGCCTGTCTCTCTCTCTCTCTCTCTGCCTGTCTCTCTCTGTCTCTCTTTCTCTGCCTGTCTCTCTCTCTCTGCCTGTCTCTCTCTCTCAGGGTTGGACAGCAGGATGTGGACATTAAGCTGTCCGGTCACTTCATAAAGGAAATTCACTGTGTGTTTGTCAGTGAGACCAACGACCAGGGAGAGGGTGAGACACCTACCTGTCTGTCTGTTTACTACCCTGCACGCTACACTTTAACGTCTAATTAAGTTTTATTTTGTCTTTTGGTTTCTATGTTTCCACCTTTTTTTGCTGTAACTGTTGAGTTTCTACAGATTGATTAATTACTTCTTCTTGAGCGTTTGACACTTAATTTTATTTATTACTTGTGTGTTTGTTCATGTGAGTCCTTACCGAGCTGTTGTGTTCCCGACAGTGAGGGCGCTCAGATCGCTCTCTGGTGGTCGAACACAGCGTGTGTGTGTTTGTCTTTCTATCTTTGTGAGAACCAGTTTCAGTTTAAAGCTGGTGCTGTGAGGATGTTTTTGTTGGTCCTCACTACTTCAAAAGGCCATCTGAGGGTGAAGACTTGGGTTTAGTTGAGGGTTTAGCATTTAGTTTTGATGGTTAAAGTTAAGACTGAGGGTCCTGTGAAGGCTGTATGTCAGTAAGGGTCCTCACAAAGATAGATAGACAAACGCATGTGTGTGTGTGTGTGTGTGTGTGTGTGTGTTCAGTGAGTGACTCTCTCTCTCTTTCCTTCTATAAAAGCTGCCAGGAAATCTGTCAGGTATCGTTTCTAATAACAACTACTAGTTACCACGGTAACGTCACCATCATATTCACACCCATGTTTCCTGTGCCCCCGCCCTTCCCTCTTCCTCTTCCTCTTCCTCCCCCTCTTCCTCCTCATACTTTCTACTGTGTTACTGTAAATTCATCATATTTCATAAACGTAGACACTGAAGAAATCTGTGTGTGATATAAACATAAAGGTGATGACACAGTTTAAGCATCGACAGTAGAGCTGCAATGATTAGTCGATTAGTTGCCAATTGTTAAATTAATCGCCAACTATTTCGATAATCAATTAGTAATAGTCATTTTTTTTAAGAAGAAAATGTCCAAATTCTGATTCCAGCTTCTTAAGTGTGAATATTTTCTGGTTTCTTTCGTCCTCTGTGACAATAAACACAAAATTCACATGTAAGACGTTTATAGAGAACATTTAAAAACAAACGGAGTTAAAATGCTTCACAGAGACATTTTAAAATAATTAAAACAAACAAAAAAACAGATGTGACAGATAAAACTAAAGCACTTAATTCTGAAAGGCATCTGAAGATCACGTGACCAACGCTGTAATCTGTCTGTGAATGTACGGATAGTAAAACCGTCTCCTTCTGTTTGTGTGTCCAGTGATCGTCACTCTGGAGCCGTTGATCGGAGCTGAAACGTACGTCAACGGGAAACAGATCACCGAAGCTGTCATCCTGAGGCAAGGTGCGTACAGTCGGGGTGGTTGGTTTTCCCGCTCAAACACTCATCTTATTATTATCTCCAATAAATCCACTTAGAAACGGAGAACAACGAGGCTGCAGGAACCTTCCTCTGAATCATCACTGCTAACAGCCGATTCATTGACTTTTAATGGCGACTATTTGACTAAATGTGAACAAATATCTCTGAAAGAGAACAGCAGCAATTTTGTATCAAATTGTTGCAGAAAAAGGTACCAGAGCAAAAAACTCTCTCTTGAAAATAAAAAGGGAGTCAGAGGTCCAAGCAGCAAAGTGTTCTTTACTGCCGGCAAAAAAGGGGAGCAAGTAGCACTTTTACAAAGAACCAAATTGCTCCAAAGGTTTTTTCTTTGGGTCATTGTTTTTATGTCCTTGGGTCGGCTTAGGTCACACCTTATCATCCACCCTCCCTAATTTTTGACCAATTATTATGTTACTTTTATCTCCGTCACTCGTTGTTGGTCAAAACTCTTCAAAACAGGTTTTGAGGTGTTTGAGGATATGTACTGGCATATTCAATTCTACCTGATTATATCCAATTTTTATATATAAGTATTGGGAATCATTTTACACCATTATTGCCAAGTTGTCTTCTGGCCTTTTATTTTTTATAAGTTATTCTAGTCATTTTACACCCTTATTTCTTGATCTCCTCCAGAGAGTATGTTTGAAAGGTGAAGACTTTAGCAGACCCAAGCAAAGTGACATGTAATACAAACACACTCAAATTTCTCCAGTGTATGATTATGATTCTTCTACCGTGCCTCTATACGTACAGTGTGATTAAATATGGTTCATGAGATTATAACTACACCAATACAAATTGTATCACACTAGAACTTATTGCTTATAAACTTATAAAATTAATCTGCATAGCTTAATATTGTCTTTAAGCACACCAATGATTTTTAATGAAAATACACCACAGCAACATCTGATGAGCTTTTGTAGCGTTTTTTCTCTCCTGATGTTGCTGTTAGCATGTTCCCATCTGTGAGAAAGTAAAAATAGTTTCACTCTAAAGTCAAATTTCACACTGAGCTGATAAAATGTAGCAGAAGAAAAAAAAAACTCAGAGATCCACAGACGCCGACTGTTTATCTGCTGATCTTCACGTAACAGCAGTGGATGGAAACCGTCTGCAGTTGAGGTTCATTTTTATCTTTTATTTAGTGCTTTTTAAACCGTCCCAACCTCCAAAGCATGGTTCCCCTTTTCAACAAAACTCAGCTACAAGTCTATTTTTAACATTATGTCAATTTATCAAATTATAAAGCTTCCAGGAATCCAAATTACAAGAAAAATGACCATAAAACTGCACAAATCTTTTTAGCACTTAACACTGGTTTTCTTAGCTTGTCTCTACGTGATGTATAAATAAAGTTACGTTACTATAAATATCTCAACGTCTTCACGGATGAAAAGAGAACCGAGGGTTTGCTTTTGCTGATTTTCTGGAAATTTTGTTGAAACCTTTGGATGGAAACTTTAGCTCCTGTCTCTCTAACGCTCTCTCTCTCTCTCTGTGTTTCTCTCCGTTGCTAGGTAACCGCATCGTGATGGGGAAGAACCACGTGTTCAGGTTCAACCACCCGGAGCAGGCTCGGCTGGAGAGGGAGCGCAGCGTGACGGCGGATCAGCAGGGGGAGCCGGAGGACTGGAACTACGCTCAGAGAGAGCTGCTGGAGAAACAAGGCATCGACATCAAACTGGAGATGGAGAAGAGGTAAACAGGAAGGAGAGGAGAGAGAGTCTTAATCATCAATCAGACGTGGATCAATCCATCAATCAAACATGGAAAAAAGAAAAACTAACCTCCAAACACTCTGCTGGGGACTGTGAGGAAACATTTGGCCACTTTTCTCGGTTTTCGCTTCAATCAATGCTGTTTGGTCTCCTGATTGATTGATTGATTGGTTGACTGATTGATTGGTTGGTTGGTTGGTTGGTTGGTTGGTTGATTGGTTGACTGGTTGGTTGGTTGATTGGTTTGTTGACTGGTTGGTTGGTTGGTTGGTTGGTTGACTGGTTGGTTGGTTGGTTGGTTGACTGGTTGGTTGGTTGGTTGACTGGTTGGTTGGTTGGTTGGTTGGTTGGTTGGTTGACTGGTTGGTTGGTTGGTTGGTTGGTTGATTGGTTGGTTGGTTGATTGGTTGGTTGACTGATTGGTTGGTTGACTGGTTGGTTGGTTGGTTGGTTGACTGGTTGGTTGGTTGGTTGACTGGTTGGTTGGTTGGTTGGTTGGTTGGTTGGTTGGTTGGTTGGTTGGTTGGTTGATTGGTTGGTTGGTTGATTGGTTGGTTGACTGATTGGTTGGTTGACTGATTGGTTGGTTGGTTGGTTGGTTGACTGGTTGGTTGACTGGTTGGTTGGTTGATTGGTTGACTGATTGGTCGGTTGGTGTGTTCCAGGCTGCAGGACATGGAGGTTCAGTACCGTAAAGAGAAGGAGGAGGCTGATCTGCTGCTGGAGCAACACAGACTGGTCAGTTTCTGTTTGATTCATCAGTCAACTTAAACCTCACAGTGAAGGAACCGTCACCAACCTGCCTGTCTCTCTCTCTACCTGTCTCTCTCTCTCTCTCTACCTGTCTCTCTCTCTCTCTCTACCTGTCTCTCTCTCTCTCTATGCAGTATGCAGACAGTGACAGCGGTGATGATTCAGACAAACGTTCCTGTGAGGAGAGCTGGAGACTGATCTCGTCTCTGAGAGAGAAACTTCCTGCCAACAAGGTACCTGTCTGTCTGTCTGTCTGTCTGACTGACGTCTGTCTGTCTGTCTGTCTGTCTGTCTGTCTGTCTGTCTGTCTGTCTGTCTGACACTTGTCTTTCTAGCCGTTTTCACATATGAACTCTGGTGGAAAACTGCCTTCCCATGACGAATGTGCCAGTGAGTGTGCAAAGATAGCATTACGCCAATTAGACACAGTTCCCAGGGAGTTAGCAAGAAGGCTAATCTGTGATATAGCAATTTGGTTTTCTGTGTGAAATTATTAAAGGCCGGCGGGTCCAGTTTTAGTGTGAGAAAAAGGTGGAAGATGCTGAGAAAGTAACTTCTAAGATAAGTCAAACTTGTATCACCAAAGCGTCGAGGTCATTTATAAACTCAGAAATAATGACCAGATGGTTGAATATAATTAAAAATGAGGCGGAGACTAGAAAGTAAGCCCCACAATAGGAGGAGTTATGAAAAGTATATAATATAAGGTTTTATGATTTTGAATCAGGTTTTTCTTTGTCCCGGGTTAAGGAGGCCTTGGTTTGCTGTGTATCTCTTTATGTATAAGTTCGTTTAACGTCCGGTCCGACTGATACGGACATTCTGGTCCGTAAAATGTCAAGGTCGTGGTGCACGTGTGAAAGGTTCTCCTGTCTGACTCGTGTCCATCTGTCTGTCACCTTAGTGCGTCTTTAGTTCACTGAAATCTAATATGAAACAATTAGCAGTTCATATAAACGGTCCTGATGAAGGTCACTGCCAGCAGCTTGTTGATTTTAAAAAGTTAACTGCATTCATTCATTTAGAAACATCTTCCAGTCTCCTGACTGGATGTAGCAAAATAATAATTTACTGACTATCACTGGTTAAATGTCTTTTATGAAAACAGAAGTTGGTGTGTTTGCTCTGCAGTAAGAGGAGGTTATTAAGGTCGTATCTACGTTATTAGCCTCTCTGCTGCTCCGTTAGCTGAGCAGCTCAGAGTTGGTTTAATGCTGCAGTGTGTGATGGTCGGCTGGTTCGCTGCTCCGCTAACGTTAGTCTCTGAGTGACGGCGTAGATACAAAATACTTCCTGTTCATCTCACAAAGCGAATTATTTAGTCATCAAATCATAAAATATAAATATTTTGAAGATGACCTAAAGATAACTAGCGTGTTGGTTCTGTAGACTGTCCGGGTGCTGCGCTGCTCTCACTGATGACTGATGACCTTTTTCATTCCGTCACGTTATTAACGAACATCTAGAAAATCGTTTTAGAAAATTTGTGAATCGATTCAGAACCACAGAAGATACGAAACGTGATTCTCATGTTTTCATTTCAATCTATAGTGAAGCGGTGTGGTCTAAACACCTGTCTGTCTCACCTGTCTGTCTGTCTGTCTGACCTGTCTGTCTGTCTCACCTGTCTGTCTGTCTCACCTGTCTGTCTACCTGTCTCAGGTGCAGTCTATAGTGAAGCGCTGTGGTCTACCCAGCAGTGGGAAGAGGAGGGAGCCTCTGAGAGTCTATCAGATCCCTCAGAGGAGGAGGATCAGCAAAGATCCCAAACGGGTCACCATGGAGGATCTCCGCATGCAGGCGGTCAAAGAGATCTGCTATGAGGTGAGACGCACACACACACACACACACACACACACACACACACACACACACACACACACACACGTACATAGACACACCTTAACGGGCCTTTTGAAGTAGAGAGGAGCGGCCAAAACGTCCTCACAACGTTAGTTTAAGATAAGACTTTATTGTCCCAGAGAGAAAAACACAACGCTGCTGCTGTGTAGAACAAAAGTCTACACATCAGACATCCCATAATACACGATAAGAAGAACAATAAATGACTCACAAACTCACAATGGTCCCCACAACGTAGAAATATAAGAACACACACACACAGATCATTAAACTGTTCTGTCTGAAACGGTTCAGTCGCCTTTAAGTTATAATGATTTAAGTGTTTATGCAGTGTGATTAGCGCCACCTAATGGTGTGTGTGTGTGTGTGGCGCCCCCTGCAGGTCGCCCTGGGAGACTTCCGCCACTCCCGTCAGGAGATCGAGGCGTTGTCTATCGTCAAGATGAAGGAACTCTGCCGCATGTATGCCAAGAAAGACTCGAACGAGAAGGACAGCTGGAAGGCGGTGGCCCAGGACGTCTGCGACACCGTGGGCATCGGAGAGGAGAGGAGCCCCCCCGCCGAGGAGGGCGGAGGAGGAGGAGAGATGGTGGAGGGCGGCGGACAGAAAGGAAAAGTGTACGACCTGAAGGCTCACATCGACAAGCTGACGGACATTTTGGAGGTTAGTTCAGTAGTTAAAGCCGCGCCGTTAAAGGAACATTCTGCCGTTTTCTGTCCGTCTGGATGAGACGAATGTTTTTCTTCCAGGAAGTGAAGCTGCAGAACAACATGAAGGACGAGGAGATCAAAGCTCTGCGAGACAGAATGATCAAGATGGAGAGCATCATACCTGTTCAGGTACACACACACATCATGCCCCGATCAGCTGATCATCAGTAACTCGTGTCTAAATCCTCGTTTCCGTCTCGTTTCCAGGACGATGACGTGAACGGCGGCGAAGAAGGAGGCGGGAGTCCTCAGAGAGACGGGAGCGGGGGCGGAGCCGGCGACGGCGGCGGCGACGTCCCCCACGCGCCGGAGGTCAGAGTTCAGCGGCTGATGGACGAGGACCCGGCGTTCAGGAGAGGACGCCTCCGCTGGCTGAAACAGGAACAGCAGCGAATCCTGAACCTGCAGCAGCAGAACATCACCAAGAAGCTCCGAGGACTGAACCAGAACCAGGGTGAGAAAACACACCCGGGGGGGGGGCGGGCACAAAAACACATGAGCAGAAACCAGGAGTGTGTTGTCGTCCAGCGTTGGTGAACGTGTATCTGCAGCGACGGCAGGAAGTGGTCGTCGGTCAGCTGGTTTCTGAGCATGTGCAGTGTGTCTCAGTCTGTCTAAATCAAATCAAAACAACTTTAGAGTTCATGTCCATTAATTACTGGTTCAACTGGTGTATGAGACTCTGTACTGGGAGCAGATGATGATACAGGAGACGTTTAACTGCGTTGTCATGGTGATAAGCTAACAGTGTTGTCTGTCTGTCTCTCAGGTGGTCAGACGACCCCCACTGTTCCTGTTCACCTCCCCGGGACCGGACGCTTCATCCCTCCCCAGGAGTGCAAGCTCAAGTTCCCCTTCAAGAGTAACCCCGCCCACCGGTTGTCATGGGGACCAGCCAGCGCCGCCCTGCAGGCTCTGGGTCTGGGGGAGTGTGGAGGGGAGGGGGTGGAGTGGAGGGAGGAGGGGGGAGACAGAGGAGGGGAGGGTAAAAGCTCTCCTTCACCACCTCCTCCTCCTCCTCAGGGTCATCCTCCTGCTCTCTTGCCCCTCCCCTTCCAGGTTCCGCCCCCCCGCATGCGCACCCCCAGCCCTCATCGCGCCTGGCAACAGCGTAACCAGGGCAACCAGGGCGGCTACCAATACCACCACCAGGGCGGCAACCAAAACCAACAGCGGCGCTATCGCCGCAACTCTCTGGACAGCTCCACCCACAGCAACAGTAACTACGACAACGAGCAGCATCATGGCAGTGGTCACCAGGGGCGACCGAGACAGAGGAGGAGGATGTCACCTGGACCAGGGGAGGAGAGAGGTGGAGGAGGAGGAGGAGGAAGAGGAGGAGGAGGAGGAAGGGACAGAGACAGAGACAGAGACGGGAACTTCCACTATAATCAACGTCAGCACCATCAGTACCACCACCATCCCTACTACAACCCCCACAATGCACCATTCCAGCCAGGACCTTACCCCAACTACCACAGCCTGCCGCGCTCCGGGGCCCCGCCCCCTCCTGCCGACATGATGCTGGGGGCGGGGCCACCGCAGGGTGGGTGGGGCTTCACCACCCCGCCGCGGATGAGACGGCAGTTCAGCGCGCCGGACCTCAAAAACAACAACAAGGAAACCCCCATCTGACCTTTGACCTCTGAAACCCTGGAGTCTGACCCCGGGCCTCGGTCACACGGAGAGTTCTGATTGGCTGGAGGACAGAGGGCGGTCCCAGATGCTGTAGAGAATAGGCTGTGTGTGTGTATGTGTGTTTGTGTGTGTGTGTCTGTGTGTGTGTGTGTGTGTGTTTGTGTGTGTGTGTTTCAGCACTTTTTGCTTCATGCACAACCAGAAGAGTCTCACACACACACACACACACACACACACACACACACACACACACACACACACACACACCTGTATCCCCAGTCCTGCTGTGTGTGTGTGTGTGTGCTGGCTTGCTCGTAGCCTTTTACGTTAGCTCGAGTTAGCTGTTGTGTAACCATAGCAACACTGTTTTAGGAAACTGTCAAACAGGATGGAAGTTTATTGATATAGTTGTATTGGTTTTATTGATCTGGTTCTGATCAGGTGTTAGCTCCTGAGGCTAGCTGCCATTAGCAGAATTGATTATTGTGACTGTTTTTTACTAAAGGTGAAGTACGCGGGTTTGATGGGTGTTTGTATGTAAAAAGGGGCTTTTAGCTGCTGTTAGCCCAGGAGGCTAACTAGCCTGCTTCAGCCTGAGAGGTCTGTGTTAGCTCAGGCTAGTTAGCTCGGCAGGCTAGTGAGTTACTCGATAAAGGGCTACAGAAGTTCAGAACAGGTGAAAGTATTAGCCTAGCTTAGCATAGCCTAATGAAGGTAGCATTCAAGTTGTATGGGAGTGACAGTTTGTACGACTTAAAACCAAATTTATTAATTTATCTGATTTATTTGTCATTAAAGTCGAGCTGAACGCCCCCCCCCCCCCCCCCCCCCCCAAAAAAAAAACCCTTTATATTTGTTATTTTAACAATAAGGCTAGTTGGCTAATTAGCTAGCTGCAGCATGTTAGCAGCTTCAAACGTCCCTGCAAATCTCATTTCAGTCAGTTTAGATGCACCGCTCAGAAAACGCAGCGACATCAGCGCGTAAACTACATGTTTGTTTACGTCGTGGTTCACTCAGTAAATAAATATCACATTGAAAACAGACTTTTATGATTTCAGTTGGACTGAAACAAATTGAAATGATGGATGTTCCCATGTAAAAACAAAAAAAAAACCTTTAAAACCTTTAAACAACATCAAATTCTGTTTAAGAATATTAATTATGATGGAAAAACACCTCCAAGTTAAACTAATATTTAGAGATTTATGGATTAATTATAACGTCTGAGTTCACAGCTCATATTTTACAACTAGAGCGGCAGCGATGAGGCAAATAATCGTCTTAGTCATTTTTTTTAAAGCAAAAATGTCAAATATTTGCTGGTTGAAGTTTTTATGTGTGATACTGAATGTTTTGGACGGTCAGTTGGACAAAATTAGACATAAAGACGTCGTTTTCCAACCATTACAACACTGTTTTCTGACATTATAGACACAACAACTCATCAATAATTAAAATAACGGTTTCCGAGCGTCACCTCCTTCGGTTCTGTTGTTGTGAACATTGTTGTCGTAGTTACCGTCTCTCCCATGCGGCTTTGAACGCTGCGTCGCTGAAACCAAAGAAAGCTGCTCTGCGGCGCCTCCTGCAGGAAGCAGAGAGCTGACAGACACACTGCTGGACAGACAGACAGACAGACGGTGACGAGGTGGAGGAGGAAGACGAGGAAGACGAGGAAGACGAGGAGGAGGCGGTTGACGTGCTTTACTTGAGAGACAGCCGAGCATGTGGAACTGAGTTTAATCTTTTTAAAAGCGTTTTGTGTGTATATTTGAAGTGTTATTTGTCTTGATGTTTATATGAAGATGAATCTATTTAAAAAAAAACAAAACAAACAAACAAAAAAAAAAAAGCAGATGTATGAAAATGTGTTCACCGTCTCTGGCAATCGTGGGAAACGTAGTAAGTGATACATGACATGTGATGTCTTGTGGGAGATGTAGGAATACTGACAAAGACTATTTTAAACAAACACGGGGGGGATGTAAGAAGGCTGATGGATTGAGGAATATGTAGGGCTTCATGTGAGCAAGGAACTCTGGGAAATGTAGTGCAAGAGAGAGAGAGAGAGAGACAGGTGGTGGATAAGAGAAGAAGATGAAAGAGTTAGTACCTGAGATAAATAAGCTTTGTGGTTTTTTTTTTTAAATAACGGACACTACGAATGAAAGGTTTTTAAAAATCCTCCAGAGAGGATCCGACACTACGAGACGAACGTCCGCAAGAGTTGTGACAATAAGGATTTGAAATATTCAGGGGTTGATGCTGCCTTCTAGAGACGCCCGAATGTTGGAAATAATAAAGTGAACATTTTTCATCACTTTTAAATTCTACAGAAGTTTATATATTATGACAAGATATATTTTCAGTGTAATTGTTTTTCCTCCTTGTTGCCGGCGGATACGAACATCCAAACATACGTATGTTTAATTGTGAACGTCTGTGTTCAACAGTTAATTCAAGCTCAAGTTGAAATATTTCCAACTTGCACGGACACGACAGGAGCTGCAACGATGAGTCGATTAGTCAACGGAAATGAGATTTGAAACTAATCGTTTATCAATCAAATTTGCTGCTCTTCCCTTTTTCTTATAGTGAGAATATCTTTAATATCTTTGGGATTTGAAGAGTTGGTCGGACAAAACAAGCTACAGCATGATGTCATCTTGTGCTGAAGAAAACTGAGGCGGGTTTTATGGACCCGTTGATTAATTGAGAGAATAAAGAAAATATTCACATTTAAGAAGCTGCGATCTTTTCCTCTTTAAAAAAATGTCTCCAAATAACGAATAGATTATCGAGATAGTTGAATATTTGGCAAACAAATCGTTGCACCTCAGTTTGTGACGCTTCTCACGTCTTTTCAGTGACGTTACGTTCCGTCGTGACGCCGCTAAACGACTCGACCGGAAACCGACTCGTGGAAAAAAAAAATCAGCTGCTCCTGACACGCGAAACATAAAGTTTGTAATAAAAACTGACCCCCCCGCCACAAGTTTCCGACTTCCCGCGTCAAACTTGAAGGCAGCATCAGGGTTTTACATCTGCTGAAACCCCGCCCGCATATAGAGCAAAGCATTGTGGGAGATGACGAGTGGAGCGTGTTCGCCGCTCCGTGACTGAAAGACCTTTTTCTTTTAAAAGGCAGAGAACCAACCAATGGGAGCGCTCCCTCCGGCCGCTCGCTCGGTCAGCGAGGGAGTTACCATGACGATGATGACAAATACACGGAAAGTGATTGTGATTGGCCCGAGAGGCTCTTGACCAATCACGGGGACAATCTTGATAACCTGCTGCCACCGCCAGGCCTGATGGGAAATGATGTTTCCTTTCTGTTTTTAATTTTTCTGACTCTTTTTATTTTATTTTTTTATTTCCAGCTTGGCCCTCTGATTGGCTGTTTTTTTTTTTTTTTTGTGCATTCATTTGCTTCCTGTTTGAGTATTTTAACCCCGCCTACATGTTTGACCTTTGCTTTGTGATGTCATCACACCATCATCACTACTATTATCATAATTATAAAAGTTATATGTGTCATTAATATTGGGTTCTTTTGGATGCTGCTAAAGGGAGCTTCTTCACCCTCATGCACCGCCTGAGTGTGTGTGTATGTGTGTGTGTGTGCGTGCGCGTGTGTGTGTGTGTGTGTGAGTGTGTGTGTGTGTGTTTCTGGGTTAATTTAGAATCATAATCTGAACTTTGTTTCACTTTATAAAGCTGATTTTACTGTTTTTTTTTTTTTTCTTCTAATCGTCCGTTTAGTTTTGTCATTTTGAATTCTTGAACCCTCCTCACCGACTGGCCCCGCCCCCTTCCCCCCTCCCCTCCCCCCTCAGAATCTGTGACATCATCACAGCATGACGTCACTGACGTCAGGACTCTGGAACGCTGACACGGACATGATGACATCATGGTGTAGCCCTGCTCCTATTGGCTCAGTAGTAGCTGTGTCTGTTGTTTTTTTTTCGTTGTATCAGGAACCAATCTCAGGCTCTACCTGCAATAAACTGTCAGAATAAAAACTAAACGTGACTCGGCTGGTTCTTCACCGCTGCTTCCTCATCAGGAACATCAGCGGAGAGAGAGATCAACGCACTGAGAGTGAAGAAAATGTTAATACAGCATGAAAAAATAAACACTTTTTGCCCCCCAAGGAGGCAGGTGGTTGCATAAAACAGGATAAAAACACAAAGCACAAAAACCAAAGTACACAAAAAATTTAAAAACAGTTTAACATATGATGATATAAGTGATGTATAATCTTTAGGTGTCTATGATTTGTGTGCTCAGGTCAGCGGAGTGAAGATTAGAGAGATGGATGAAAGAGTTTCTGTATCTTTTCTTTGCTGATGGGACTCAAAGTAGGACGTTTTACACAAAGAAAGGTACAAATAATAAGAAATTATTATAAAAAAGTGTTGGTTCAGTTGGTACCCAGTTATTATATTTGGGTTCCTAGTTGTTAATTTGCAAAAAAAATACTGATAAATTAGACTCTCAGCAATTATGTAACTGACAGAAAATACTTAGTTTGTATTAGTATTGGCATATTAGAGTCTTTCTTAAAAACTATCACATTCCCTGTCAAACAGTACAGCAGCTACTTTTAGGAATTTATTGACCTAATATGATAATAAATCGTTTGACACAGAACTACACACTGAAAAGTATCTACCTACCTATCGAGCAGCAGATGTCACCTAAACATGATTTTCCTTAGATACATACATGAGTAGGTGCAGTATTATTGGCATAAGAATAATACTTTACAGCAGTACTAAGTGTCGGTGTAACACTGTTCCTGCAAAGTTCAACTGAACATTGTAATTTACTTTTTCTGTTCGTGAACAGACAAAAGTCTCGAGCGTTCAGATGTAAAAGGACTTTAGATTGAACACAAAAATAAAGTTGGTAAGAATAAAAATGAGAAAAACAAAAACAAAGTGACAGAGGAGCAGCGGTCAGATATCAGCTAACACACTTCCTGCCTCAACAACTGTCAATCAAACACACTCTAACTGGTATCCAGTGTGTTTCTTCCGTCTTCAGTTGCTCATTTTCTCCCTTCAGCACAGAGTCAGTCAGTCAGGAGCTTAGTGTCTTTATCAAAATGCAGCTCTTCGTCATCGTCGTCGTCCTCTTCTTCTTGTCCCACGTTGCTGTGGTTGAAGCGGTGGATGGTTGCCACAGCGATAGGGACAAGGACCACCGGCCGCGGCAGAACTGCACGGCAGCCGGTTACAGCGACGTTCCAGCGGGATTCGAACCCACGACCAAGGTAACAACACACAACCTCCACAAGCTGCTGTGGACAGAGAGCAGCTGCGTTTGTGGTCAGCGACTGACATAAATATGTCATTAGTGTGATACATCATGTTACATACATGGTAGAATTATGGATATGAGGCACGGAGTTCCTCAGGGCACAATCCTTGGTCCTCTTTTATTGTCCTGAATATAAGATATATTCTTCTGGAAATAACCTTTGAAAAGTTGTCTTATCATTAGATTTCCACACAGTCAGAGAAATAAAAAAGTGTGCATCCTTGTATTAGTTCAGTTCGTCAGTGTCTCTCCTGATTGGCTGCTGACAGCACTGTCGGCTGACGAGTTGACCACACTGGACGACTGACAAAATGTGAGTCGACTTGAGCTTCTCGACTGATGCGTTGACTCAGCGACCGTTCGGGGGGCAGCTCTACATTTTCACAACATCCATGGTGTCCTGCTGTAACAGCGGCTCCTACAGAGAGTGATGCATTATGGGTTAATGTTAATGTTGCTAGGCTAGCGAGTTTCTTCCTGTCAATCAGTGAGCATCAAAAGGGTTATCTCAGTTTAACCTGCAGGACTTTCTGAAGGTTAATGTAACATATAGAGCTGCAACTAATGATTATTTTCATTATCAATTAATCTGCTGATTACTTTGTCAATTAATCAGTTAATTGTTTTTTCTATATAATGTCAGAAATAAGTGAAAAATGCCTTGTTATAATACCCCAGTCAAAGTCTTTAAATGTCTAATTTTGTCTGACCAACAGTCCATAACCCAAAGACCAGTTTACTATCATGAATGATAAAGAAAGCATTATATGCCATCACATCCCAGAAACTGAAACCAGCAATATTTTGGCATATTTGCTTAAAACATGACTAAAGCGATTATTTGAGGGAAACTTTCCTCATTGTTCTATCACCAAAACAAAACTGTCACCTTTGATAAAACAGAAACATTTAAAACTTATAATGCATCTGTGCGTGCTTTTATTCAGTCATAAAACAACCAACACACTTTTCCAAATATTCACCAGGAACAAGTTCATAAACATAAGATATGGACATACATGCTTTTGTTAATTAGCCTTTGGTCTTATTTTATATTTTTGTGACAATTTATATTCAATTGATTCGTTTTTGAATACCACAAATTCAATGTAAATGTTGTAATTGATATTATTTCATGGTTTTCAGGGTCCTAACTGTCAATTTTGGTGATTAGTCGACTAGACAATCGACAGAACGCAATTAAGCAATTTTTAGAGCAAAAATTCACTGATTCCAACTTGCCAGATGTGAATATTTTCTGGTTTATACTCCTCTAAGATTATAAAACACTTATCTTTGGGTTTGGGAATGTATGTTGGACAAAACAAGACATTTTGAATAGTAACCAGGGGCTCTTGGTACTTGGGATGGACATTTCGTTAGCTGCAGGCCTGCTCTTCAGACAGGTTTTCTACTGACTTGGGGTTTTTTTTGGTTGCCACTGAACTCAACGCTGATTAGACAAAGTGTTTGACTGACAGGGGGAGACGGAAGCGGAGACAGAAGCTTCCTGTTTCAGACTGATAAGAGCAACAATTTGACAGCTTTAAATGCTGCAGCTCGTCTTTTACCAGGAACACGCACATGAGATTCCCTTTAAAAGCCCTCCTTTCACCGGCTCCCTGTACATTTTTATCAATCTCTCTGACCTTTTACAACCACACGTCCCATCATGGTCACTCAGATCTGCTGACCAGTAGCTTCCAGTTGTCCCAAGATCAAGGTTGAAGCACAGGGGAGATCATGCCTTTGCATTTGTAGCTCTGAAACTCTGGAACAAGTCATCTTAGCATGTTGGGCTGGCCCCCCTACTCTGCCAGTTTTAAATCCCATCTTAAAACATATCTTCGTTCCTTGGCTTT
Organism: Thunnus albacares; assembly: GCF_914725855.1. NCBI lineage: Eukaryota > Metazoa > Chordata > Actinopteri > Scombriformes > Scombridae > Thunnus > Thunnus albacares. The sequence goes on along the minus strand of NC_058127.1, from coordinate 1,883,678 downwards.
TGTATTTTTGTGTTGTTTTATGGCTTTTGTAATTTTGATTGTACAGCACTTTGGTCAACTGTTTTTAAATATGCTTTATAAATAAAATTGACTTGACTTTGACTAAATGTTAAAAACGTTTATTATTATTCTTCGTAGGTTGTGTTGTTTCCCAACAACCTGTTCACCAGTCTGTCCTGGGCATCCTTCCAGGTCTTCACTGCGATCTATGAGATCGACCTCACTGGAAACAAGGTGTTTGTCCATCTGCAGCATGCTTATAAACTAAAAATCAATATTAAATGAATGAATGTTGATTTCTCCATTTTTTGTTTTATTATTCCTGTTTGGTTTTATTTTTATCTTTTTGTACATTTTCATGACTTTCTGCGTCTCTCCAGGTTCCAGAAGTGACCCCCACTGTGGCCGCGGAGCTGCCCAGCCTCAGCGTCCTCCGGCTGGGGTCGAACAGTCTGACATCCCTCTCCGACAGCTCCTTTTCTGCCTGTCCTGCTCTCACTGAACTCCACCTGGCAAACAACGCCATCGACTCTCTGAGCGACCACACGTTCTCTGGACTCAGCAAGCTGGAGGTTAGAATGTTAGCATCATGAAGTTAGCATGTTACAAAGTTAGGTCGCATGTTGTGATGTTAAGCTGTAAGCTGTGAAGTGTTGGGGGAATTTGGGGGTTTTAACGGCATGTTTTCATTCAACACATACACACAAATCACACATTGTGGGTTTTGAAGGCTGATTGTTTTTAGACAAAAGATCTTTAAGTTTGATTAAATAATTGTGGGACACACACAAAAGAAATATTATGATGAAATTAATTACTGTGCTTTCTATATTATTAATAATAATAATACAAAAAAATAGAGATGATATTTAAACCTGTGTATTGTTAAAGCACTATCTTCTTGAAAAAGATGTGTAGGGCAGCAACTATTAATCTGCAAATTAGTTTGAAAAGAATAGTGAAAAGAATACTATTTACAATCTCTTAGCCCATAGTTATGTCTTCAATATGCTTGTTTTGTTCGACCAACAGTCCAAAACCTAAAAGTATTCAATTTACTTTCATATATGACAAAGAAAAGCATTAAATCATCACATTTGAGATTCTGAAATTTTTTTTTTTTTTTAGCATTCTTGGTTGAAAAATGTCTGAAACAATTAATCAATAATCAAAATACTTACTAAGCTAATTTCAGAACTTGCATCATGATTGAAAATGGAAAACCAGACTGAAACGTAGGAAGGTAGCATGTTAGCTTAGCATTCACACAAAAAAAAAACACCTGGAGAACTTTAATCTCTAAATGCCAACACCTTCCTGTCCTACCTTCCAGATCCTGGACCTTTCATCAAACCGCATCAGGGTGCTTCCCCCGCTCTTGATGCACCCCCTACCTGCCATAGAGACCCTCCTCCTGGAGAACAACAAGGTGGGAGAACATGCACACACACACACCATGGATATCTGAAACAGTCTGTGCACAGAGTGAGTTAGAGAAGATGGTTTTAACTCTAAACTGTAGCTTACTGGTGGTCGAGGTTTGCAGCAGCTATTGACATTGTGGTCTTGAGGGGGGGCACACACTGGCGTGCTAAAACTGCACGATACTTCTCACTTGATTTAAAACACTGCGTAAACACTTTCCTAATGAGTTTATGGTCTCAATCGCTAGTTTCAAGTCTTCTTCAATACAGTATGGCGTTCGTTCTGTAAACTATGGCTCCATTTAGACTGACAGACGATAAAGCAGGGTATGCTTTAGGGTGAGGCTATCTTGTGATTGACAAGTTGCTACGCCGGTGACATCATTGATTACATATGTGACATATCATAACCCCAGATTAGAACAGGAGTGTAGGCGTAGCTGTCGATATTTCAGTGTGTTTTCAGTTCATGAAAGTTACCTTAAAAATCTTGTTCAGCATTCAGTTGTACTAAAAGACCCACTGAGGAGTCAGCTGTTCATATTTTCCAGTAAGTACTTTTGTTTCAAACCTGTTTTTTGCCGGCCAAAATTAGCATTAGCATTATCACAGTTAACCATAGACAGTAAATGAGCTGTACTAACCAAGCTAGCACCTAGCAGCTAGCCTTAGGGTCATCTCCATGCTCTTGTCCAAATATGGTCACTTCTGGCTCCAAAAAACCAAGATGGCGACGGTCAAAATGCCGAACTTGATGCTTCAAAACAGGACTCCACAAACCATTGGGTGACGTCACGGTGGCTACGTCCATTATTTCTTTTATGGTCTATGAATCAGATGCATCTGGAGGCCTTTTTAAAGTCGCAGTCTCAGGATTTCTGTTTTCATTTCAGATCAGAGTGCTTCCAGACGATTGGTTCATCCAGAAGGAGGAAGTGCCATACCTCTACCTCTCAGCCAATCCCTGGGCATGCTTCTGTTCACTTGATTATTTACGGACATACCTCGAGGACAACGAACTCAATTTCTACGTCCGGGATGGCCTGATCATCAAGAACGACGCATGGAGTGTGGTAAGGAACACAGACAGGCAAAAAACGAGTAAAGGTGCCTTTAGACTGTTCATCACATCACGCTGGGACGTCTCTAATAAAATCTGTCAGACCGCATGTTATCAGTTTTTGAGGCTGTCAGATTGCAAGATCAGTGTGTGGTGAATCATAGTGCTGACTATTGTGAGAATTTGGTCTTAAATTTCTGACAGTCTTTGGTCTCCAAAGCTCCAAATCATCAGAGTCTCACAGTGAGATCTAGGAGCACCATTTTGGATCGACGACTTAAGATTTCACCATGTTTCTCCCACGATTGTAAACTCTTGTCTCAGCCATAACTCTAACAGTGTAAAGGGGTCTTAACAACAACAATCAACAGATGCTCTGCAAAAAATAACTTAAGAATTGTGAAAACGTCTCTGCGAACTTGACATTTAGGGGTGAAAAGCAGATACTGCAACTGTCCCTCTCTGTGGCTGAAGAGATTTTAACTTAGATAATAGGACTGGACATTTATGATGAGATGCGTACTTGAAATGTCATTTCTTTTGGTGTCTGGTTTTTTGATGGCTGCTTGTCATCTGTTTTCAGGTGTGTGACTCTCCACAGTCGCATAAAGGTACACCTGTGCTGAATCTGTCTGAGTCTGAGCTGTGCTCGTTTCCAACATCACCTGGTCCAATTGGAGACTTCGAGCCGATAGCTAGCGATGCTCCTTACAAGTCTACTGCCGCTAGTACTTTCCCAACTCGTCTCACTACTCCTGATCCTACCACCATTATTATTACTCCTGCTCCTACCACTACTACTACTACTATTCCTGCTCCTACCACTACTACTACTACTACTACTACTCCTGCCTCTACCGCTACTGCTACTACTATTCCTGATCCTACCACTATTACTACAACAACCTATGAGCACTACAGAGTAGTCACATGGTCCTGGTACCATACCTTCACCAGTTTCATTGAGTGGACCCATCACTCAGGGTCAGAGGTCAGAGGTGAGGGGTCACGGGTTGGATCGCACGCTTTAACTACCCATCCAACTCATCCTACTGTCCAACCGACAACTGAAAGTCCTGATAACACAACGATTGTTGCGTCGACAAAACCTGCCGAGACAACCAAAGCTCCTCCTACGACTGTAACAGCAACAACACCAAAACTCCAGGTAATCACAACAACCACTGAGGTAACCACCACGCCAGCCACCGTGTTGACCACTGTGTCGACCCCTTCATGGGTGATCAATAAAGCCGGCAGTGACCAGCGAAGAAGTCAACTTGCTGGAGCAGCTGCAGGGGGGTTCTGTTTTTGGCTGTTTGCAGGAGGCGTGTTGCTGTGCATTGCGGCGGCAGCGTGTGCGCTGGTGACTCTGACGAGGCTCATTATCTGGTACAGGAGGGTGTACAAGCCCCTGAGTGCGATGCTGGCGAGGAGAGGAAGAGGAGGAGGTGAGGGAGTGAAGCTTTTAACGTACAGCAGGAGGGAAGAGCAGGTGGCAGCAGGAGGAGGAGGGGTGAGGGCGCTCTATCGCTCCGTGCTGTTCATCTCCAGAGAGGAAGGAGAAGCCGAGGAGACGGGAGGTGGAGGGAGGGAGGTTGTTACTCTGGAGCCAACAGGTGGAGGAGGAGTGACAAGAGAGGAGGAGAAAGAAGGAGGGAGGGAGGAGAGAGGGGTGTACAAGAAGACGATATACCGTCTGGTAAGCAAACAAGAGGAGTTAGAGGGATGGAGGGATGTGATGGAGGAGTGTCGGGTCAGTGCAGAAGATGGAGGGAGGAGGGGAGGAGGAGGCGTGGATGGTGGAGGAGTTTCCAGAAAGCGCTACAGTGTGATTCTGAGGGAGGAGAGGGAGGAGGCAGAGGGAGGCAGGGAGGAGCAGGACTGGGTGGTGGGAGGGTGGGAGGTGAAGAAGGGAGGGGGGGAGGAGCCCAGGAGCAACTGGGGGGAGTGGCTGGGTCACTTCTTACCCAGCATGCCATGGGAGGTGACCACACCTCCTGAGGGTGAGGCAGCTCAGTGAATTGCCGCATCACACGACTTATTGCAAATACTCAGGCTCTCACATCTTTGCTCTTTAACCTCTCGCAGACTAAAACACTGGATCATATTCATCTATAACTTCACATAACAGAAGCGTGTAAATAGCTGCTCTTTGTTCCCAGGACCCAAATTTGTCGAAGTTTAATTCTGGTGATTGTCTATATTATTCTTCTTGTCAACAAATCTCATGTTTGGATCCAAACCAACAACGAACTGATCTACTAACAAGGATTGTGTTTGTATCAAAGCCTGATATATCTTATCCCTCCATCCAAAACTATTCAGTGAGTCACACCGCTGCACTGGGTCACATGTTCCTTCATCATGAAGAGTTTGGTCACGTTAGTTTGTTTAGAAACGGCTCCAAAGACTAATAACAGCATCACGTTTTCAGTCTCTAGAGAGTAGTTCTGTGTTAGCCGCCACTGAGCATGTGCCATAACGCAGTTCTGTTTACAGCTTTGTTAGCTTATTGTGCCACAGATCACAACCTCTTGACTTTATACTGAAGTTGTTCTAGTGAAGATTCTGTAAATGTCCTGTAATTTGTTTCCTGGAAATTTTTAGAGTAATTTGCAGGTATATACCAGTTAATTTCTATTTTACAGAGACGGTGGTGCAATTAAGTAATATCTCGCTCCTGGAGGTGGTTTATTGTGATCATATCACAGCTAAGGGGCCGTGTTAGGAAGGGAATTGCAAAGGGGGGTTGTTGGCCCCACTTTGCTGTGATATAATCACCATATATCACCTTGAGGAGTGAGATCTGGTTAATATCGTGTGATAATCTTTGCTTCAGTACTAAAATAACACAGCTATCATGTTCCACTATTGTTCTTTCTATAAAGATGTGAGTAATGTAATTTTCTTTGATCCCTTTGATCTGCGAGGCTTTCATTGTAGAATATTTTCTTATTTTGTAACTTCTGTAATAAAGTTTATACCAAACACACAGGCGTCCTGCTGTTTGTGACACGTCTCCATCTACATGCTGCTCTACAGATCACCACGACCAGAAAAGTTTCATCACATAAATTTCTGGTCAATTCCTCCATAAAAATGCCCAAACAACTCAAATTTGGTGACAACAGCATGAGCATCAGGAAATAAACTATGCAATTTTGTTTTTTATTAAAATCACAAACAGTGAATGAAATCAAACAATGGGTAACCTTTTCCTTGACAAGGTCCTGAAAAATTGTTACAACTTTGTGTTTTAAAAGGAAAAGAAAATACTGAATATGACAAAAAGATATTTCAGTAAGTCATTTACCCAGACTGAAATAAAAATCCACACCTGCTCAGAAAGCAGTCTGCATAGGTTTGCTGTTTGTTTTGACTTTTTAGGCCACAATTGTAAAACCAAAAAGAAGAAATTTAGGTTTTATTTGTTTTTCTGTGTCCAAATCCAAACATAATAAAATGGTTTTAAATGTTTCAAAAAGGGATTCAGTTTTACTGAACTTACATGTTCCAACTAGTGCTGGATATTATGATATAAATCTCTCGATACCTTTTTTACAAACTGATTTACAAACAATACTTTTTTCGATATCCTGAGACGACAAAGAAAACTCCTCACTAACTCTTAATTTTCAGATTTTATTCACAACTGTGACAACAAAGCATTTAGAGTTCATTACTGGTCTGATTCACGCCAGGCTGTGTTCTCTGTAGCAATGGCAGCAAAGGCTCATGGGTATTGTATTTTTTTTTGGCCACCACTAAAGTGAAGCACAAGGCATTTAAAACTGGTGGTCAAATCCTAAACCTGTAAGGCGGTTTATCCAGGACAGTTTTCTCTGAAGTTTATTTTGGTGTTTTAATCTTTTACTTTTGCTTCCTGATACAACATAGTGTGAGCTCATTTAATTTAATTTCATGCAAATAACACTTATGATCCACGTCTTATATTTCGGTATCTCGTTTAGTCTGATTGTTTTGGAGAGGAGGAGACCTCTGTGGATAATTCAGCTCCTGGTAAAAACCTCATGAACGATGAACACTGGACTAATCCTACCCTGAAGATGCTGGTTGTTCAACAATGAAAACAACAACTCCCATGATCCCACGCTGCTTCACACTCCGTATGAAGCAGCATATATTTATAAATACTGTCATAAATAAACATTTTTTCATCACTGGAAGTTGGAGAGTAAGAAGCATAATGTTTACGGGATATTTCATCTTTTTGTTCTGCAGAAAGATTTGAAATACAATATGGCTATTTTCAATTAATAATCACACTATTAGATTTTATTTATACAGTGCTTTTGAAAGCACTTTGCACAAATAAAAGTATGTGGAAAAAGAAGTTACACAACAACAATAACAACAACAACAGAACAGCAAGACAACACAGTGTTAAAATTAGAAAACAAATTCAGTGAAGGAAAATAAAAGACAAAAAGACAAAGTCTCATTTAAAGGTATCAGACTCAGAGTTGGGAATTAGTTAAAAGCAGCTTTGAAAGGTTTCAGGAGCTTTTTTTTAAAGCTGAGGAGCATCACAGATGGAGACGTCTCAAATCTCAACTTGGACAGTTTGTCTGTCGTTTTCATCTGCTGCATAATAAACACAACAACAAAGAGACTGAACTGGACACAATATGGAAAAAAGAGGAGATACAATTAAATTAGTAGATTAAAATAAATAAATCAAACAGACCAGAGAAAATCAAACATTTCAGGTCTCATTAGTAGCAGCCAGCAGGTGGCAGCACATCACCTCCTCAGTACCAACAGAGGAGCTTCAGCATCAGCTGTTCACATCAAATCATCACAGGAGACCCAGACAGTGATGGAAGAAGTACTCAGACCCTTTACTGCAGTAAAAGTACCAATACAACAGTGTAAAATTACTCCATTACAAGTTTAAGTCCTGCATGAAAAATACACTACAGTAAAAGTACATTAAGTATTATGAGCTCGATGTAGTTAAAGTATTGCAGTAAAAGTACATAAGTATTATGAGCTTGATGTAGTTAAAGTATTGCAGTAAAAGTACATAAGTATTATGAGCTTGATGTAGTTAAAGTATTGCAGTAAAAGTACATAAGTATTATGAGCTTGATGTAGTTAAAGTATTGCAGTAAAAGTAGTGGTTTGGTCCCTCTGACTGATATATTATTATATATGACATCATTAGATTATTAATAGTGAAGCATCAGTGTTAGAGCAGCATGTTACTGTTGTAGCTGCTGGAGGTGGAGCTAGTTTACACTACTTTATATACAGTTAGCTAGTTTAGTCCAGTGGTTCCCAACCTAGGGGTCGGGCCCCTCCAAAGGGTCAGCAGATAAATCTGAGGGGTGGTGAGATGATTAATGGGAGAGGAAAGAAGAAAAAACAAAGTTCTGATACACAAATCTGTTTTCAGTTTTTGGACTTTTTCTCTAATCTTTGATTTTTGCTGAAATATTGGATCATTTGAACATTTATTGAAATGAAAGCATGTGAGAAGTTTAGAGGGAAAAATCACTATTTGGTGGAGCTGTTAACAACTCATAGACATGTGAAATGTGACCCCGACTACACACTGCTTTTTGTAAGACGTCAAAAGACAAAAAGGTTGGAAACCACTGGTTTCATCTTTAACAATGTGTTGTATTTTAAAAGCTTGTTATATTATCCATTGTGTCAAATCTTCATCTGAAAAGTAACTAAAGCTGTCAAATAAATGTAGTGGAGTAGAAAGTACAATATTTCCCTCTGAGATGTAGAAAGTAGCATCACATGGAAATACTCAAGTAAAGTACAAGTACCTCTTTTTCTGTTCAGTATTTTAAAACCAATAAGTCTTAGGTTTTAAATGACGTCCTGATTGTGAATTGAACTAAAAGAGAAACAGAAAGTCTGCAGGAGAAACTCCACAAAAACACCAGGAAGAAACCACCTGCATGTTTCTGGATATTCCCATCAAGGTTCATTTCAGACTTCTCATCACTCATTAACTCTTCGATCTCTGCCGGTTACAGTTTGTTTTGGCATCAATATCAGCTGAAAGGAAACAAAAGGCTGCTCACACAGAAAGAAAAGAGCAAACAAAATGATCTGTCATGTTTTTATGTGTTCGTATCTCTTCATTTATCTCACTGCTGCACACAATAAACACCTGGTTCTACTTTAATCCAGATGTGGAATCTGAACCAGTTTCATCTGTTGTCTGTCTGATGTGTTTCTATTTTCTGGTTGTTGCAGGTGTTTTTTTTTTTTAAATATCATTTTATCATCAGCATATGAAGAACTTTTTCAAAGGCTGTGTTTCTACTGAATCTATTTATTATAATATAATATTGATCAAGAATCTTCAAGCTCAGCTGCAGTAGATAATATCTGAATTGTTTGAAACAATTTATGATTATTAATTATAAGCAATTTGTTTATTTGATATGTTTTTAATGAAGATTTTTAAATAATTTATTGACATCAGCTGAGAGTCATTTATAACCCAGCAGCTCTGATGTGATCCTACTTGTTGCCAGTAGGTGGCAGCAGATTCTAATTTGAGTTCCTAATTTGTAAATAATGTCACTACACAACAAATAAGTAAACATATAACTGATTATTATAAGATATTATTATTATTATTTTGCTCCTTTTTTGGTTCACTTTGGGACATAGTGTATCTTCTTCTCTTTCTCTCTGTTTAATGACTCAGTTCAGTTAATGATCAGGCCCTGTCATATCTAAACTGAAAGAAGCAATTAATAACCAATATTATTGATTACAGCTGTGGAAACAGGCCACAGTCCTGACTGAAGACCTCATCATCTTTTCATCTTGAGTTGGTTTGACTTCAAACTAAAAGCCCTTCAGACAGTAAGAGGAAGCTGCTGATTACTTTCCCATCTTTCCTCCTTTATTTCCTTCTTTTAATGCACTTTCACAGCTTTTCATACGTTTCTGTTCAAGAGATGCTTGTTTTCTAGTTAGTATTTGTTGCATTATATTCTGTAAATATAAAATACATGTATGGAGATCATTAATATCAGCCTGCTGCCTGACCTACATTTATTACATCATATTCATTTTGAAGACGCTTTTGTTCAAAGCAACTTACTTTATCACATAAAACAACAAACCTGAGCTCATATTTATCAAACTGAACAAACCGCTGCAGCTTTCTGACATTTAACAGCATTTTACACTCAAAACTAGTTTGATAAATAGTTTTTATTCCTAAGTTTGTCAAATCAAGTAAATTTATTCATATTATTTATTTATTTATAGAGCACATTTAAAACAACAGATGTTGACCAAAGTGCTTTACAGAGAGATTAAAATTATGTGATTGTTTGATTGATGATTACAGTCAAACAAAATCACTAGATCAAAATAGCAACACAGATATAAATGAGATAGAAAATCAACACAAACAGAATTGCACAAACAACATAAAATACAAACTAAATTAAGAAGTTAAAGAGGAGAGATGGGTCTTTTAAAGATATCAGTGGAGGGAGAAGATCTAATCGTTAGTGGTAAACTATTCCACAGTTTAGGGCCAACAACTGAGAACGATAGATCACCTTTAGTTTTTAACTGGGTGCAGCACTTGAAATGGAGAGCAGTGATTGGTCAGGGGATAGGGGATGAGCAGTTCAGAGATGTAACCTGGTGGTCCATGCAGTGCTTTAAAAACAAATAAAGGAATCTTAAAACCAACTCACTAGTAATGAGTGAAGACAGGCCAGTAGGGGGAGATATGGTCTCTGTTCTTGGTACCAGTGAGGAGTCTCGCTGCTGCATGTTGAACCAGCTGCAGGTGAGAACGGGCTGACTGACTGATTCCTATATAGAGAGATTTGCAGTAGTCAAGTTGAGAGGAAATAAAAACGTGAACTATGGTCTCCAAATCTTTAACGGACACGAACGATTTTAACTTTGCAAGTGATCTAAGATGGAAGAAGCCAACTGCTGACAACTGAGTTGATTTGTTTATCAAATTTTAAACCAGAATCAAAGATAACACCAAGATTTCTTGTGTGGGACTTTACATTCAATGACAGAGGCTCAAGGGCATTGAATGTGGTTGTGCAGTTGTCTGCAGGGCCGAAGATTAGGACCTCAGTTTTATTCTGGTTTAGCTGAAGGAAGCTTTTTGCCATCCAGGATTTCACATCCTCAATGCAATTTAGGAGGGAGTCAACACTGCACGGATCACAAGGTCTCAGCAGGAGGTACAGCTGGGTGTCATAATGGTTGGAGATATTATATTTTCTGGAAATAGACCCCAAAGGAAGCATATACAGGGAAAACAAAATAGGTCCTAATATGGAGCCTTGTGGAACTCAAGACACATTATCACTTCTAACAGAGGCTGATTGGTTTTGGAAGTAGTAGATAAACCACTGAAGGGCTTTTGTGAGTAAAAGTGAAGAATTTTTACTTTTATCTTTCACTGAAGCCCAAAATTTTACTTTAAGCAGTTTGATAAATACGAGAGCTGGTTTCTCATATAAATGCCACATCCTGAATATAATCAAAACCAGGAGAAGATTCAAGACTAATGTGCATGTAAACACACTCATTGATTATATCTGCTGCTGCAACATGATCGATTATAGATCCTCTGACTGAATGAAAATGACACCAATAAACAGTTCAAATGAATTACTGAAAGAATACAATCAGATATTCATGCTTGAAATAAAATCTATCAAATATCTATTATAAAAAATCTATTAACAAATGAAAGGCTGCAGGTACAGGATGTTTTTTTCATGTGTGTTGCTGATATTAATAACTGTGACTGTTTAAAGTAGAAAAAGATGAATTACATGATAATTAAACAGCTTCTGAAATAAACCAGGAGACATTTTATAGAGTCATTTTTCTTCATGCTTCACTGAGTAATGAATCAAAACATTTCACACACTCTGTGTTGCAGCTGTGTGTGTGCAGAATTTACAGCCACTGAATGATGTTCCTACTGTTTATAGACTGCGGTTGCAGTTTTTGTACGTTTGTTATCGGTGCTGCAGAGCTACAAACACACAGATAGTCTGAGGTATGTGTGTTACCCACAATAAAACCAGAACAAGTCAAATTTTCCATCTGACAGCTTTGTGAAACCCACAGAACCACACGAAGAAAACAACAAACAAGACCAAAGTTTATTGATCCTGCAAACAAGTTAATGCTGCAGCAACAACAGCACGCTCCAAATATATATATTATATATTATATATATAAATAACAGTAAAGTTAACGAGGACATTAAACACAAAACAACTGTCATCATTAGATCAGAAACATCTCATTGAACATGTGGCTGTGTTAAAGTTAATATATCATTATTATATTAGATAGACCTAATATATTTCAACAAATGTATTCATTTTAGTTTTTACATTTCACTGTTTATTCACTAAAAACACATCTGAAAATGAATCTATTGTTTGTCTTTCTGTTGCTGCATGAGTCTAATTTAGAGAGAACAAGATGAAATATATAAAATATGTTTAAAAAATGAATGTACTACTGCCTGATGGGCTCTGGAGACCAGTAACAGGCCAGCTGGACGTCAGTGGTTGGACTGGTGTGAAGGTGTGGAGGTCTACCTCAGTGAAGAGTAGACAACCTCTGGCTCTGGTGGACATGCTGAACACACACAGATAAAACAATATGAGACACAGTTGTAGAAAAAACAACTCTTGTACAACATCTACTGGTGGTAACTACAGTTGGTTGAGGTCAGGGGAAGATCTTAGTGACAGTTCATGTAAAGACAAAGTTTCACTGCAGGTCTGTGATGAGATGTGAACTCTGGGCCTGAATTCATGAAGCTTCTCAGAGCAGGAAATCTCTCCTCACTGGATAGAAACTGACACATTTTCAGTCCTAGTTTCAGGAGAAGGAGTAACTCAGGAAATCACTCCTGTCTGAGCTGATATTTAGCAGCAGCAGAGATGTTTGAATGTTTGATGACAATAAAATCATTAAAAGATCCTTTAGATGATCCTCATTTCATTTGTTAGTCTGCAGGATGCAGAGAACACCTGCGGTCCCCATAAACCCTGATGTCCCCACAATGTCACATTTTTTTTACATTGAGGAAAATGCAGCTTTGTGATAGTGATGTTTCTGTCAGAACCAACTACTTCAGCTCTAATAAATCAAACTTCATCATTGATGTGCCTCATAAAGATAATGTGCATGACGAGGGACTAAAACTTAAACACCATCATGTCCCCCTGCTGGATGACTGCTGTACAACAACGGAGATCTCAACAGGTAAAATATAATATAATCAATAAACGAAGATCACGTGTTCTTTATGCGTCACAGTCAGTTTTAACATCATCGCTGCATCTGCAAGATGCTGTAGAGTTAAATTACTTACTATTTTAATTTACATAAAAGCCAAAAAGGTTGGAAACCACTGGTTTCATCTTTAACAATGTGTTGTATTTTAAAAGCTTGTTATATTATCCATTGTGTCAAATCTTCATCTGAAAAGTAACTAAAGCTGTCAAATAAATGTAGTGGAGTAGAAAGTACAATATTTCCCTCTGAAATGTAGAAAGTAGCATCACATGGAAATACTCAAGTAAAGTATAAGTACTTCGAAATTGTTCTTAAGTATAGTACTTAAGTAAATGTACTTTGTTGATTTCCACCACTGTAGTCTACTAGCTTATTGGCATATTTGTAAAAAAATTATGAGATTTAATTAATTTTGGCTTAATTTTTTTTGCACATATAACATTAATAAGATATCTTTGTTATTTGCTTTTACATATAAAACCTAAGCTTTTTTAAAAATGTGGTGCTATTTTCTGCATTTTGAATTCCAGTATAGTTTTATATTATTTATATTTATATAACAAAAAGGGAAAATTAAACACATCATCATAATTTGTCCTCTGCAGCTCTGAGTGTCTTAAAACAGGGATGTCACATGTCTCAAAGTCAGTGTTGAAGCTTCATAAATGACTATCTGTCCAACTTTGGGTATTTCTAGTCCGAGGATCATTTTCAGCTCAGTTCCAGGAAACAATTCTGAGAATCTTGATGAATTCACACCCTGATCAAATCACACATCAACCCACCAACATGACCACCACTCTGCCTCTCTACGTAAACACTACTTCCTGTGTTGACTGTAGATGTGGGTGTTGGCTGTATTAGTGAGAGTTGAATTGTCCAACATGAACATAATTCAGAAAACCAGAACAGTTTCCTTTCAAAATCCTCAAGTGACTGAAAATACAATATAAATTCATACATTATTCATACAGCAGTGTAACTTCTGCTTCCACTGTAGTTGACGTGTCATGTGTGATGTAATTAATTGTCTGGAAATCATAACAGTTTCAAGAATACGACCTTTAAAATGATAATAATTCACAAAAAGTAATTCACAAAAAATATGTCAACATTTCATTTCAACAGCATCTGGTAATGGAGCTGTAACTTGAGGCTTTGTGGTAAGACGAGTGTCTCTGTAAAACTATAACTGGTTTGGACGTACTAAGTATTATAGTCAGGATGTGGTTAGCTTAGCATAGCATTAAGACTGTAAGCAGGGGGAACAGTTAGCCTGACTCAGTTCAAAGTTCAGAAATAAAGACAGAAGAGCAGCTGTACCTTTCCTCTTGTTTGATTTGACGACTATTTGTCCATAACTGACGTCTTCTGTTGTTTTCACTGCTGAGTAAACAGCAGCTGGATCTCTCTCTGGAAGATAAAATACATACATATTAACCAGTACTGTTAATATACTTTATTTACTGTGTGTGTTACCACCACTAGTACTACTGTTACACATGTAAAATAAGTCAGAGTTTTTAATAGAAATGAATATTTTTCAGGTAGCATTATATCAACATTTCATCATACCATCAACAGATGGTTTAGTTTTGTTTCTTCCTAACAGCACTTCTTTGAAATACAAGTGACCAAGTGTAACTGGAAAGTTTTTATCTGAAAACAGGAAACTGGACGACCACAGAGCTGCTCGCTGCTATTAAAACACAGATGTGTTTCACCACAAGGTACAAAACAGACTATAGACTATAGAGAGAAACCTCACCAGCTTCAGAATACACTTCACTGGAAACGAAATGAAGAAGTTGCTGCTGTGGTTTTATATGCAGTGTTAAAAAAAACTGCAAAAATATCAGCTTTAAATGCAGAAGACACAGAGGAGTCTGTCTCCTCGTGTTAGTATGATTTTTATCTGACCCTATGTATTTTACTGATTTTGGGTGTTGGACATGTGACATAAACATTCCAGAGTCTGCATGTCCCCTTAGGTAACATGGTATGGCCCTTCGGGGGGACCTTAGAAATACAAACAATGGATCCATGGTCAAGTTTGGAACTGTTCCAGATGTGGTATGTTGTGACACATAATATGTTGTGAGGCAGCTGTCAATTACTTGATTGGAGGGCTCCCAACTGACCTAGTGCCCATGGAAAACATGTTATTCATGTGATAAGATACAGATGTGTAACCCCATATAAGCTATGCACCGACAGTGGTACGGTGCCCAGACCATCTTTGTACATGGAATGGACCCGATGGCCATCATCTAATAAACGTCTTCAAAATGAGAACTTCGCCAGCTCTTCCTTTGAACGATATCATCACACATCCTTCCTTTCACCTCGCTTACATTCTACCTCAAACTTGCTCTCATGCAGAGTTTCTTTTTAATGATCCATTTCTAGTCTTTGTGTAATTTTTAAACTCCTGTGTCCAAAAACTATTAAAAACACGTCAGTGAGTCACACCGCTGCACTGGGTGACATCTTCCTTCATCACCATAAACACTCACACCGTGTGTTTTAAACACAAAACTATGTATTTGTGAGCTGTTTTTAAAGTCTTCAGTAGGAACCAATGAGATACAGACAGAGTGGTGAAAGACGGACTAGAACATTGTTGGTTTGAGTCTGTTAATTGTATTTGAATATGTAGAATAACACTAGACTTACTGTATATTTCACTCTATTTAATTGGACAATAAAATGTGGGATTAAAGGATGTGTCTGGTGATTTTCTATATTTTTCTTCTTGTCAACAAATCTCATGTTTGGATCCAAACCAACAATGAACTCACAGCCTGATATATCTTATTCCTCTGTTGTTGTCCAGAAACTATTAAAAACATGTCAGCGAGTCACACCGCTGCACTGGGTGACATGTTCCTTCATTATGAAGAGTTTGGTCACATTAGTTTGTTTGGAAGCAGGGGGACACAGCCTGACTCTGTTCAAAGATCAGAAATAAAGACAGAAGAGCAGCTGTACCTCGTGTCCTGTTTGATTTAATGACGATTTGTCCATAACTGACGTCTTCTGCTGTTTTCACTGCTGAGTAAACTGCAGCTGGATCACTCTCTGGAAGATAAAATACATACAAAATACATTACTAACCACTGCTACAACTACAGTACTAATAGTATTCAGATTATTTATGACACTACAATCAATAATGATACTACTTTTTGTATAGTATTATAACAGGACATAATGAAAAACTGATGAATTGTAGCAGCAAACATCAGTTTGTAGCTGAAGACATAAATATCAGAAGTACAATTTACAGTTTGACAGTTTTTTTCTCGTTAACACCACTGCTGCTGCTGCGAAAGAGACAAACACAACTGGTGAGTTCGGAGAACAGAAAACTAAACAGAGCTGACAGCTTTTATTAAAAGAAGCTGTTCACCACAAGATCAACATGTGAGCATGTCTCACAAATTACAAGATTATTAACTTTAAGTGTTTATTAGTGTAAATATGAAGATACATGAAATATAAAAATGTTGGTGTCACATGAAGCTGCAAAGGTCAAAGTTTATGTCAACAAAAAGTAAGAAGTAAGTTCAGTTAATGTAATTATTTATCACATAATAATGTTTGAGTGAAACATGAAAATAGATAAATAGAGAACTGAGTATACCGATGTTTGCAAATATGCAAATGTATCAAGCACGTGCTCAGATAGATCTCAGGCAGTGCTCAAGCACCTGACTAGAGTTTTTAAATTTGGCCGATGGCATAAATTCAAAAATGTGCTGTAATTCTCGACATCTGAATTGAACTTCTAATTAAATCGAGAGCCTCTGCCCCTGTTATTATGAAGGTGTTTGAGAAACTATGTGTCCAGTGTGATGCTTGACCCGTTTCAATTTGCTTTCAGTGAAAGTAGTTCTGTAGAGGACGCTGTGTCCCTTTGCATTCACTCCATCCTGCAGCACCTAGAGGCCATTACTACCTACCCACCTGTCCTGTTTATTGATTTTAGTTCTGCCTTTGATAATATTACTCCAGCAAGGCTGCATGACAAACTCCCAAAGATGGGTGTTAACAGGTCCATGTGTAACTGGATCTTTGACTTTTTGACCAACAGATCACAATTAGTTAAAGTCAACAACAAGTTATGAAAGTCAATGCCCCAAGGGTTGTGTTCTGTCGACTCTGCTGTATTCATTATAAACTAACGATTGTATTTTTCACTCTGACTCAGTTAAAATCCTCAGATTTGCAGATGACACCACTGTGACAGCGGAAGTCTCCAAACTAGTTGAGTGGTGTGCTCATAACAACGTAACCCTAAACATCTCCAGAGCCAAGGAGATGGTTGTAGACTTCCACAAATACAAAGATGAGCTTCAGCCCTTATGATCAATAATCAGGCTGTTGAGAAACGTTAAATACCTTGAGACCATCATATCTTCCTCTCTTAAATGGAATGTCAATAAGCCATATTGTCCAGAAAGCCCACCAATGATTGTTTTTTCTGTGACAATTCAGGAAGTTTACAATATCAAGGGCAGTGATGTGTGATTTTTACAGAGGTGTGAGAGAGGTTTCTCACATTCTCTGTCACAGTGTGGTGTGGAAACATCTCGGCCAATGACAGGAAACAGCTTACTAAGGTAGTGAAAGCAGCAAACTTTCTGCAAGATTTGCCAAGCTTCAATACCCGCATGGTAAGAATGGGTCTGAAAATAATCAGAGACCCCTCTCATCCAGCCAATGCACTTTTTGTCCCCCTCCCTTCAGGAAAAAGGTTCTGTAGTATTAAGAGCAGAACCTCTTTTTTCCACAACAGCACATATCCTGAGGCAGTGAAGGCCCATTACTCCTCATCATCAGTTCAGTCCATGAACTCAGTTTAACTGTGTCCCAGCAGATTTCTTAAAGCACCAGACACTTGTGTTTATTTACTCTGTTAGAGTGTTTTATATGTTTATGCTGATATGTATCTGTATTGTATTGTTTTGTCTTCCCCAAGCACACAAGACAATTTCCAATCAAGGTTTCACTGAGATGGTAGTAAATTATTGAATCTTGAATCTTGAATCTTGAATCTCCCTCTTCCACTTGTCACAGCCACAACAGTTAACACACACATATCAAGCATCCTGCAGAGCAGCATGATCTGCATCTCTCTGACCTGCTTTCATTGGTGACAGCCAGGTAACGCTAGTGTTTAGTAGCACTGTGTGTCACTGCTGTGAAATTAAACATCTCAATACAGCAGCCAACATAACTTAGGCAACAGCCCATCATTAAGCTTAACAACGAGCGAGCTAGTCTGATGGAAAATAGCGTCATCAATGAAAATGAGTGAACTCTGGTAGTTGAGTTGGTTACTTTGTCAGGCATATGAAACAAATAAATATGAATTACATGGTTAATGGTCTATGCAATCATATTTCGATATCTCTCTCCTCCTTACTCCCTATCCCTTGTTTCCTCCTCTACGATCTTTAAGATGCCACCAGAGCTCTATTAATCATCCCTCCAGTTCAGGTTGATAAAACTGCAGAATTTGTTCTGATGAGATGCAGTGTGACAGTTTGATTGATTCTCTGTTGATTGTAAGACTGATCAAAGTTGCTCTGATTGGTTCCTCCACTCACTGTGCATGCATGTGTGTGTGGATGTGTGATGTGAATTTATGTATTCAGTTATTTTTTTTCACCTGAGCACCTGCCCCCCCCAAAATGTCTGTGCACAGAGCTGACATTAATAAACTATGTTGAATTTGTTTTAACAGCTCTGTTGTGAAATATGTGCAGGACAAACTGTCTTCATCAGAAACAGGAAACTGGACGACCACAGAGCTGTTAGCTTCTGTTAACTGATTCACCACAAAGTACAAAACACACCGTCTAACATATGAAGCACATCACACGTTGTTATCGACCAAAACAGACCAAACCACTGAAGTCTGACACTTCACAGATTAAAGATTAAATGTTCTGTTTAAATGTATCATGAAAACTTATCAAATGTTCATATAAATGTTAAAAGGTTTATGTTTATGTACAAGATCTAATGCATGAAAATGTAAAAATGTAAAAAAAGAAATAAAAATGTGATTGTAAAATATTAAAGTATGAAATGTCAACTAAAACTCAACAGCAATGAACATCCTACCCAAATTCCTTTTTTTATTTCAATATTATATTTAATAATGAATGACATAAAGAGGGATTGACATAATCTCTTCTCTACCCCCTGATATTTTGCAGTGTCCTCACTTTTTAAAACTATCCTCACAAACCCAAGTTTTATTCGAATATAAACACTAAAACCAGGTTTTAAAGGTTTGAAGGCTGGATAAACTCTCCACACTCCCAAAATTTCAACATCATCACTTCCTGGAAGTGTCTCAACTTCACAAAATGTTCTTACTTTAACGTAATATTCTCACTTTCCATAATGCTTACTAACAAAACCCAAATTGGTCCTCAGAAAGATGAAAGTACAACGCATTACCTTTACTCCGTCTGATTGGCTGTGGCTGGTGACGCAATATTTTGACGTCACTGTATGTGATGTCATCGGTGATGTCATCTTCTCCAACCTCTAATTCAGGATCTTCAAGGAACCAAAATCAACAACAATATAATATATAAGAATATAAGAATCTTAATGGACATTTAATTAAAAAAATATTTGGAATTATAGTTTAAATTTCTAAATATTTTGAAATGACAAAATAAGTTTTGAAATATTAACATGCACATCAATAGAAATGTAAATAGCATAAGGTCATAATGAACTGTAGTACATGAATGTAAAACATGGAATATGGAATAAATTGTTCTGAAAAACTAATCCTAAAAGTGAAATATTCATTGTGAAATCCAGAAGTCGGTGTCTGACCTTTAGGTTTCCTCCGAACACATCGTCTCACCAGTAGAACCAGTACAACCAGCAAAACCAGAACACAGACAGCTGCAACAGACCACAACACAGGGGGATGAGGAGTGCTGGAGGAGGGACTAGAGGTAGAAGGGGATGTAGGTTGAGATGTGGTGGTGGGTTTCACTAAAAGGAAACAAAAATAATTATTAAAAGCACATAAATTTAAAAAATGGAAACTTTCCCTCTTTTAAATGTTCAGAAAGTGATACGATTACTGAGAATGGTGAAGTTTATTAGATGTTAAACTTCATCCATGTTGTTGTTTCTTTATTTTTAGGTTAGGTCAAATAATATGTGAAAACATAATATGTAGCTTTTTTTACCTGCACATAAACACATAATACAACATCCTGTATATTGTCTTTAATTTCCTCACCTGTGACAGTGATCCAGCTGGGTGGAGACTCTCCATGACTGCTGATGTGACACTTGTAGAGGCCTTCATCAGACTTGGAAACATGGTGAATGGTCATGTGACCTGCAGGCTCAGTCCTGATGAGGGAGCCATCTTTATAGAAATCAGCTGTGAGGTTGGAGGTGTTTGTTTTACAGTGCAGAGTGACATCATCTCCCTCCATCACAGGGAGGACAGGACTCTGCAGGATCAGTGATCCACCTCAACACAGAGACAAACTACAGCATTTCATCATTTACACTTTATGTTGTCCACATATTGTGCATTGAACATGAAAAGATTACTATTATAATATATGCGTGAAGTATTCAGTTTTCCATGTGTCTAATTGAATGTGCTGCCTTGGATATATTTAACTGTAACCAGGCTTACAGAACATCATACTGTATCTGTTATGTTGTGCCTGTGACCAACGTGATACTGAAATGATACTGAAATGTGATAATATTAAATATTGTCGCATCTATGTATTCCTTTTCTTAAATTCAGAAATCTGGTCATATTTTTTTGAGATTGTAGACTCTACTGCTAACTGCTGAGGTACACTGTACCGCTTCATGCTGAAAATTCAATCAAATTAGCAAGTCGCTACTATCTTGCCACTACAAAAAAAGGAAAAAAAGGTACAATTTTAACTTGTTTCAAAAGGTGTGACTCAATCCTTCACCGAAAAAGATGAAAACTGTAAGTAAAGTAAATAACTATCATTTCCAGCATATTTGTCTGGTTGAATATTCTGGTTTTACTTTATCACCAGATTAATTTAATAAATACCTTGACAAATCAGTAAGTGTTGTCAAACAACCTGCTCAGATGTACAGAGCTGTGTGCAGTTGATGAAAACAGTGTTCTGTTACTCATGAACTATGAGTAACAGAACACAACCATCATCAACCATCATGAATCATCAATTAAATGTAAAATTGATGATTATATGTGAGGCACAAACTGGGACCAGCTGCCTTCCTGAAACAGTTGAACCAGCTGCTGAGTGATCTTACCAGTGACAGTGATGTTGATGCTGTTACTGGTTGCTCCCTCTCTGGACTCACACCAGTAAACTCCACTGTCCTGGGGGAGTGTTTGACTGATGTTACAGGAGGAACCAGCTGATCTTCCCCATTTAACTCCACACTGAGACATCTGTTGTCTGGTTGTGTTCCTCCTCAGCATCCATCCAGCAGAGCTGTCGTCCTCCTCACAGCTCAGAGAGACAAACTCTCCTTTAAACATCTGAGAGCTGCTGGGACTCACAGTCAGAGAAGCTGTGAGGGCTGAAACGACAAACTGGTGATTCTTTTATATTTTTGTCAAAACTAATAAAATCCCAAGAGTATTGCAATGAAACAACTCCAAAACACAAAGGCTAAACCCTCTGTGATTGTTTTTCTGACAGAGAGTGAAGACTCAGATCATTAGTTGAAGAACAGCCAGTTTATGTTGTAAAGCACACAGTAAACGACTGTAAAAAACAACACTCATTGTTCAAACCAGAAGGTATTCAGTCTAATATTTAGCAGGTTTCAGACTGTGATAGAAGAAGTTTCCTAACCTTGGTTTGTTGTGCAGCACAGCAGTGAGCTCAGAACTAAAGAGAAATTACACTCAGGTTAGTTTTAGGTTCTGCACTCAACAAGACAGTTCAACCCGAAAAACTGAGATGTGCAGTGTTCATAAAACATATGTAGAAAAGAATTGTTCTTTGTGTTACAAAATGAACTGAAGAGGCTTAATCACTGAGTCATTCAAAGATCTTTGATGACTGTGACCACAGTGATGTTAAAGGATGGAGAACTGTAGATTTTATCCTCCATCTCTTACAGTGTAGTCATGTTAGGAAGGCCAGTATGGACTGATTACACACACCAACAACTCTTCACATCTACTGTATATTGTATATGACATGTGTGTGTTGTATCAAGATAGACCTGAAAAAAATATTAACCTTGCCTTTGATTGTTAATATTAATTTTAATTAAGAGCTTTCCTGTACATGTGTGTGTGTGTGTTAAGTGATTTTTTCAAATATGCCAGAACTGACGACGAAGATGACCCCCGACCCTGTTTCAGTAACATCAAGTTCCACTGCATTGACCATCTCCACACTTGGCTGAAGGGTTACTGTAACAACATAAACAGCACTTTTGGGGAAAACTTTACCTCCCTCTTAAACTGTCCTGAATTGCAGAGGATCACTTCTCATATCAATAAATATTGATCTTTTTAACACTCCTCTAAAATTTCCTGACTCATGCATTGCACTGTCTCCAGTGAGCTCAACTCTCCCAATTTAGCTCCTACTACTATAGTTTATTATCCATCTATACAATAATTAAAAAAAATCAGCCTAGCTTATGACTCAGCCATACTGCAATAAATCATGATAACTTGGTCACTATTCATCATTATCAGTAGAAGTGTACCCCTCCTAATGGTCATTATTTGACCCACGGCCTATTCCCTTCATAATCTCTAATTTACTACCACACAGAAAAATGCATTTTGAAAAAGGAGTAAACCTAACCCCAATGAGACCCTGATGAGGCCTGGGCAAAATATCAAACAACTAGGGATCCAGCTAACTGGTAAGCATATACACATTAAAGAATATTTTGTAAGACAAAAATCAGGAATGCTAAGTCCAACTATTATAGATTCTACTTACAGAGCAGACATTGTAGAGAGGTTTCCTTCATTGTCCTGCTCAGGGATTTGTGATCAACATTTTTATTTTTTGTCAGTGACACTAAGTAAAGCCCGCCCTCTTCCTCTGTGTATGTCAGTGGGTTTCTGGTGTTCTCCTCTGTAGATACTATGACAGTCATGCTTTTTGTTTTTAATTGTAAAAGATACAGGTGAAGTTATAAAACTATCCCAAAAATATCACAACATAAACACAACAGGAAATTCAAATCAGTGAATATTACAAAACCAACCACAAAATAAACTAAATAAAGAGATTAACTACAAGTATGTGAAACTCATAGAATCATTGATTTATGTTTTTCACAGCCTGTCTAGGTCTTTGTTGTATGTTGCTTTTTTTCTCCCTGTTGTCAACAGGACATAAACGCCCAATGTATTTAGCCCATATAAAAAAGTCCAATGTGCCTGATAGGCTAGGAAATGTTCACATAACCATTGTTTTCACCTGATTTCAGTCTTCAAAGGAAATTGTAAAAAAACAAATGGGCTGCTCACATACACACTTGCAGAAACAAACAAACAAACAAAAAAGATAATTTTATTTGTATTGCACTTTTCCAGGAGCACAAAGTGCTTTTCATAGACAGCACAAAGGAAACAATCACATATATAAAAGAAAAACACAAGAACAGCAAAATACAAGCACACAATTAAAAGACTGTATGAAAGAAATTTACAAATAAATAATCCAAAAGGTAAAACAAGTGAAACTATTAAAATAAACTTAAAATCAGCACAACAGAGCTGTATTATGTAAACAAATAAGACTAGTTGTCGGGCAAAAAGGCAAAAATGTGTCTTGAGACAGGATTTAAAAGCAGAAACAGTGTCAGCAGATCAAATACTAACTGGAAGACCAGCCTGTCCTCACAAGAAAAATGACAGTATAGGTCTAAAATTCAGGCTGGCAGAAATGACTTATGGTTATGTTTATGCCATCTAGCGGTCGTTATAATTATGACCCAGGGAAGTGACGCTGTTCAGGTGACGTCAATATAAGGTGACTTCCTTATGAGGAGGAGGAGGGTAGAGTTGATGGCAAAACAGGCAAAAAGTGGCCTTTGCTGCAGGAGATGACTGTTTGCCTCCCACTTCCAACCAAGTGTGTTTCCCTGTGAGACCATGATCTTTCCCTAACTATGTAGTTTTGGTGCCTAAACCTAACCAGACCTTAACCCCAGCAAAACATCATTATATTATAAACTGGTTCTGTCTCTAGACGGTGCTGAAAGCACTCATATAGGTCGTTTTGGGAGTCATTGGAGATAGGCCCATTTGATCACTCTTTGACCTTAACCTGGACTCTGGAGTAGGGATGTGCGGAGACCCCAGTATTTGTATTTCCATCTGTATTTGTTGAGGCAGCAAAATTATTTGTATTTGGATAAAAGTGGAAAGTCCTGTTTTTGTCGCATTTAATTTTAGAAAATGAATACCTACTTATACAGCCATAATACAGAGACAGCACACCGTGTAACGTGTAGGGAAGAACTATTGCAATTATTGCTTTGCACTTTTCATTTATTGCCAATTTTTTTACAACTTAACTTTGTAGAAAGGAGAAGGGGAACAACAGCTTATGGAGAGTTCCTTGGGAGAGCAATGTAACCAATCTGCATGCTGGTATTTGACACTGTTTTTTTTTCTTCCTGAAAACAAATAATTTTTAAAATATTTGTACAAAACAAATATTCATAAAAAACCCTATCGCTTTATTTGTATCCGGGCACACCCCTACCCTGGAGCAGGAGTTAAATAGTTAAGAGTTCACTGATGTACTCTGACGCCTTGACATGTAAAGCCTTGTAAGTCATGAATAGGATTTTAAAACTTATTCTAAGAAATTGGTAACCAGTGGAAAGAGGCAAAACTGGAGTGTTGTGAGAAGAGAATTTGGCTGCAGAGTTCTGCATAGCCTGAAGCTGAGCTACAGCTCAGGCACTGAGGCAGGTAAACAGGGTATT
The DNA here is from genome assembly GCF_914725855.1 of Thunnus albacares. NCBI lineage: Eukaryota > Metazoa > Chordata > Actinopteri > Scombriformes > Scombridae > Thunnus > Thunnus albacares. Next base: position 1,858,886 of record NC_058127.1, on the reverse strand, counting down.
ACAGTAGTCCAGGTGTGGGGAAATAAAAGTGTGAATAATTTTCTCTGTATTGATAAAAGATAACATTGCTCAGACTGGAAATATTCCTGAATTGGTAGAAGAAAGATTGTACCTATTTTTAGTGTTTTGTTCAAAGCTTAACTCGAAGATAACAACCAGGTTCTTAACAGTGTACTTAATATTTGGGATAAGGAGACCGAGCAATGGCTGGACTTGATTACGGAGGTGCTCAGGACAACTGCAAAAAGTTTCAGTCTCTCACATCAGCTAAGCAGCTCTGTAGTGTGGCCAGCTTGTTGCATTCAACGGGTTTAATGGAGAGATATAACTGTGCATTGAGATGTTATGGTGACGGATGATATGACCCAATGGCAGCATATAAAGTGAGAACAGAATTGGTCCAAGTACTGATCCTTGAGGTGTGCCACATGTTATCTGTACAGTTGAAGAGATAAATGAATCAACTGAGACAAATTGTTTTTATATTTGACAGATGGGAGGAGAACCACTCCGGGGACATTCCAGAAATGCCCGCCCAATCCTTAAGTCTCTTGGTGGAGCCTTTATAAAAGGTTCTGCCAGGAACCAAAAAGGGTTCTCCTATGGGGACAAGCCAAAGAACCCTATATGGTTCTACTCAGCACCTTCATTTCCATGAGTGTATGTGAGGGTTGGGTAAGAGTCGACAGGAATGAGGGGATGTCTATGTTCTTGTTGTTGTTCATATGTCGTTCATATTGTTTATATGTCATGTCTGTTAAATCAGAAACCAGTGCACACATACATCTTGGCTATGTCACTGTTTACTGTCCTGAAAAAGTTGCAAACAAACTCTCACGCACAATCTTAGGTGCAATGATACATTTATTTGCAACATTTTGGTGTTAGATCTTCATCGGGCAAATAGTTTTTGACAATGAGAAGCCATCTTAGTACTGACACATTGCAAATAAATGTATCATTGTAAGTTACACAGTGTGCGAGAATTTGTTTGCAACTTTTGCAAACGGGTCAGAATGTGTTAATTAATCTGGGATGCATGCTATGAAAATACATAGTTTATCATTCAGATCTGAATATGGAGAAATACTGACCAAGATGATTATATCATATTTAAACTACTTTTTCTACTCAGTAGCTGTTATTTAAACTTAATTGTTCCCAAATGTTTCTCTTTTGATTAATTGATGAAGAGAAATCTGATCTTTACCTTAGGTAAAGTTTACTCTGGTTTCAACAATCCATTATTGTGTCTTCTTTTAACAAACAAAATTACTATTTTAATTACAACACTGTTGACGAATAACTGTACAAGAAGGTTTATATTGTAACCTCATACTTTCCACAGGTGGTTTTGTTTGGCCAGTAGAGGAAGCTGTTTCCTTAGGGGAAGTATACACACAATCGTAGTGAGCAGATAATCAACTGCTCCTCCATAGTATGTTGCAAGCAGTGAGGAATTAAGTACATACCGTATGTATCTGTGAAGAGAGTGAGCACATTTTTTAATATGTTCATTTAAACATGTTCCCTCCTTGATGAATGGCAAATCTGTTGCATTTTACTTCTATTTGGATAAGCATGTCTACTCTTAGACAAGGTAATGATAATGAATAGTTAACCTCGGAGGGACAGGGATCACTGAGATTTAATGACAATGAGTGTAAAGCTGGGCCTTCAGAGCTCATGGTAGATCATCCACTTCTACTTTCTGTGAAATATGCATGGACTTTCTGCAATTTTGACAATCCCTGTCACACCTGAAACTGCAAGTGACATTTTTTTTTATATATTTCGGTGGGCATTTTATCTGTTATATTAGACAGCGACAGTGACAAGATGACAGGTACTAAGAGAGAAATGCAGTTTATGGTCTGTGTCTTAACGAAGGATCCTTAAAGTGTTGATACTGCCAATATTAGTTTTGTTTTGTTTGTTTTGAATATTGATTCGAACATGAATAGGACTGATATTTCCCCCTAAAAAAAGGACAGAGCAGGTCGTAATGTCAGTCAGCCAAAAACTACTTATAATTACATTTTGAGTGCCAGCTGCCATCTAGCAGCTGTAGTAACTGTGAGGCGGAGCAGTGGTGCAGTTCAGATGACATATATATATGTGGTCAGATTTACTCATTCAGAGGAGGAGAGGAGGGCTGTTTGTTTCAGAATTTCCAATAACCTTAAGCTTGTGGTTATTATTGTAGCCATGACGATGAAGGGGGCCTAACTTTAAGAAAGTAGTAACTTTAACCCACCACGTTTCTCTAACCTTTACAAAGTGATCATGTAAAGCCAAACCATCATCTTTCCCTAAATCATAACCAAGTGGTTTTTGTGCCTAAACCTCACCAGACCTTAACCCTTTGATGCCTACCATAGACCACTGTTCGTTTATGTCATCATTTGGTGTTTTGCCGTTTTTTAAGTGATTTCTTATGGTATCATCAAGTGTTTTATATCCCCAAAATCAGCACAACATCTACTATCCAGTAATGTCACTAAATAAGAGGTTCTATACTGTAAAATTAAAGAAATCAGGTAATAATTGTAGAAAAAACATGAAACTTGCCTATAGAAATTAATAATTTTGAATAAAAAACAGACAATGGTAACATAAAGAGGAATTTGGCAATACAGAAAACACACAATAAGGCTCAGAAATGTCCCAGAATTGTGCCATCACCATCATGGAAAGAGATGTCAGGTGAAAATAAAATAAGGAAAATTTGCTGCCATGAGTTTATTCAATGTTTATGCAATGTTCTGTAGGAAATATGGGACGTACACAGTCCAAACAGAAAAATATGGAATCAGAGGATCGCCTTTTGAGAACCAGAATTTCTCAAAAAAGAAAAATGAGCTAAAGTGAACTTTATTATTGTTGTAAATTGTTTGCAATGCAAATATATGAACAAAGTTACCCAAAATAATTAGGGGAGAGCGGGGTAAAATGAGCCACTTTTTACATTTGATGATTTTGCTGTAAAATGAAAGTGTATTCGTTTCAAATAATAGTAACTTTATATACCTCAGGTTGTTGTGCACCCATGGAAATGAAAACAAATGATCAAATTATTATGGTTTAAGAACAATGAGCCATCAAAAAAAGTTAGTCTTATGGCACAACTTACCCCAAGGTAGGGGTAAAATGAGCATGGGGATGGGGTAAATAGTGCTACCATAATATACTGATATGACAATCACACAAAATCAAACAAATTAATCATAAAATTAAAAATAATTTTGAACTTTATTAATGCCATCAATTTAACAAAGGACAAAGAAAAAAACATGTGTGTAAATGTGCTTTTGTGTATAAAGACAGGTGACAAATTAAAAGAAAAACTGGTTCAGGTCTGAATGCTTGACCCCTACAGTGAGGGGATCTGGGGGCTCTGTTATGCTGTGGGGGGCATTTTACTGGCATGGTTTGGGTCCACTTGTCCCCTTAGAGGGAAGGGTCACTGCTGATCAATACAAAGTTGTTTTGAGTGATCACCTTTATTCCTTTAATTTGTCACCTGTCTGTATGTACAGCATGTTTGTGTGAGGCTTAAACTTAACATTAGTCAACAATAAGGTATTTATTCATCAACATTGTAACACTTGTAACAGGGATCAAACATGAACAGGGTCTCTAGTCTCTAGAATATCAGAAAATAATATTGGGGGTAAATTGAGCCATTGACTCAACTTGCCCCAACATCACTGGCACGTTTAACCCCACAACCTCCATTTTGACAAAACTGTTTCATACAGTGGTTCAGATCCACAGTTATGCTAAGTTTATGACCTTGTTTTGTAACTTACACTAACTTAAATTAACATTTAATAATGTCCAAAACTTATCTATTTTAATTAAGATACAAGACTGATAACTTTAGTAACATGATGAATGCAGTTGGCATGACAAAAATCGTTTTTTTGCTCTGTTTTGCTGACCACTCTCTCCATGTGCTTGAGTCCAACATGGATTGAATAATGTGAATTATTCTCTCTTAATTTGTGGTCGCATGATTACTTTCGTTTATGGTTACCTAGATAAAGGGGGTGGCTCATTTTACCCACTGGCTCTATGTTCTCCCCTATAGTTTTATGTTGGCTACATAAACTACATTATGGATCATTAAACGACCTGGCACACCTTCATCGTATCAGCTGTTAAAAGAGTAATTACCTCTTTCTTTCTCCACTCTGTTTTGTTCAAGTTTGGTTTTATTTTTGTGTCATTCATACTGTGTTATTTACTTAAACGTGACTGCAGTCAAATATAGGCCTAGTTAAATATTTGTTCTCGATTTCAGGAATTTCCGCCTTAACTACAGTCAACAGACTGATCCGTGAAAAAACCCCTCCCACTACTCTGAACAGTACATCCTGCATCTAGACAAACCTGTTTCAGTGGCTGTAATGCTGGTGAACTTCCTCCTAAATTTCACTGCGACATTGGACTAGCTGAGAGCGCAGATGGCGGTAATGGACGTGAAACTGTCTGCGGCGCTCTGTTGGACGTTGCTGCTCCTCTTTGTTGACTTAGTGTCCAGTGATGAAGGTGAGCTGTGAGCTGAACTGAAGTAGAAGTCTCTTACAGTAGTTTGTTTGCTGGTGTTTTATTATTGTGAGCACAAGACATGTAGTGATTATTTTGTACGCTGTTTTCGCTCCTAAAACTGCTTGATTAAACATAGATAAAGACAATATCAGCATTATTTTATGTCTGTGACGGGGTCTATACTGTAATGTGTGTCCTGTGTGTCGCCTGTGCTACACAATCATCCAATAAGAACATACTTCTTAGGGAGTATTTGTCATTTTTTAATTTAGACCCACAGCCTACTTTTCCTCCACTTTATACCAAAAACACTGTATGTTTTTATCTCCACTAATCTTATGTGAAGAGTAAAGTTTTTGCTACTTTGGAGCCCAGAACTTAAAATGCAAAACATAAACTTGTAAATATGAGTCTCTATTCAAACTGTCTATATTATAATGCATTAATCAGATCCAATTAAAACACGTAAACATTACATACTTAAAAATTTTCATTACATTTAGAATTAACATTTACATACTTAGAGTACATTTTTAATGAACAGCATCTAAGTATTATTACATTTTATATTAGTGTAGGATCTGAATATTTCCTTCTCTAATCATAGTCACATTAGATCATTTTGTGTTTAGGATTTCCAAAAGCGTTATTATGTGGTGGTACACAGTAGGTCCAATATTTATTTTAATTGAATTGTTATTTATTTTATCTACATAACTTTTAGCCACATAGTACATATTGGCTGGACAACATGATGATAAACACTGAAATGATATAAATCTTTCTGCTCTAGAAATGTTGCAACACCTTTCATATGAGTTAGACAATTGCATGTTATAAATGAATAAGCAGCGCTGCTTTATGGTAATATTGTATTTTTATTTAATTTAAATGTGATGAAGTATTTAATTTGATTAATTAGCCAAAAACCTGTTATTTTATCTGATTACAGTTTCTAAATGGATTTTTCCAAAAAAAAGAGTATGTTACAATATAAGTCAATGTTTTGATAAAAACTACTCTGATGGTTATTTTATCCATATTAACGACTCCTGGTGAATACTTAACCCATAGCGGAGAAAAGTAAATATTTCTGACAGCATAATATTTCTACATTAACTAAATATAACCTGCATCACAGCTTGATGGATGCAATTGTAGAGTCTCGGGTGGGGGCGAGTTGTGTGGGTGGGTTGGGCGTGTTGGGAAGCAAACATCCCAGCATTCACTGGGGCAACAGACTTACAGACAAAGGACCTCATTTTCTGTGTTCTTGCATCCATGTGCTCCACAGTGTTTCCTCACTTCATCCATTAATTATATAATTAGTCATACGAGTGATTGCCATTAGACCACAAATGATTTTGTGTGGAGACTTGTTGAAGTTCCTCCCAGTGTGAATGCTGTGGTGGACTTGTTGCTTTTCTAATGGTAGTTTATGTCTTTAGCTACCAATAAAGCTGCAGTTCAACATGAAGTTTGATTTTGACTGGGAAGAACAGGAGAACTTTGTCCAGAGGAATTCTTCGCCTGTTATGAAGAAGCATGATCACTTGTAAACCTGTGTGTGTGTGTAAGCCTGACCCAGTTCAGCTGAGGCCAATGGCCAGTCTTTGATAGCCCCTCACACCGATTGGCTGCTGTGGAAGTGGAGAGTTTCACTTGGACCCTTTTAATCTCTCTGTTCTGTGTGTTTTCTCTCCTTAGACATCAAAGTTAAACTTGGAGAGGACGCCATTCTGCCATGTGGGGCTCCCAACAGTGACCCGGTTTCAGTTGTAGAGTGGACCAGAGGTGACCTGAAGTCAGAATATGTCTTTCTGTACCGGGACGGCCACTCTGATACAGACTACCAGAATCCAAGTTTTAAGGACCGAGTGGAGCTGGTGGACAGTGAGATGAAGAATGGAGACCTGTCTGTACGTCTGAAGAATGTGGCGATTAATGACAGTGGAACATATGAGTGTCATGTCATCCAGAGTAGAGCAAACCGCAGGAAGAGATCCAGTTATGACACTGAACCCATCAACACCATCAGGCTGGATGTTGAAGGTGAGTTTGTAGAGATGATTCTGTTCTGATGTTCATTCATCATATACAGTCCAGACTAGAAGTATTCATACAGTTACACATGTTGTGTTCTTCAGGCTTCAGCACATTGACTTGTTAATAAAATAATAGACACTACATTAAAGTCTCAGCTTTAATTTGAGTATATTTACATCTATATATAAAAAACTGTGTGGGAGATAAAAACCCTTTAACACAAAAATGTCTAACTGTCCAAATACTTCTTGACTGAACCTGACAGCTGATAACTCACATCTGTTTCTGCTCTGCAGGTAAAACAGGATATTTTGGAGGTGCTGCAGGTGACACCGCTTTTAATGCAGGTCCAACAGCTGGAAACACAGAGGGTGGAAAAGACATGCGTGAACGTTATATAGTAACTCTGCCAGTTGCTGCTCTGATTCTCATTTCTGCTGCTGGTTTTGTGATTAAGAAATCTAAAGGACATTTTCCAGTCCAGTCTGTTGATGATCCAGATGTCCATCAGCAGCTGCAAGAGAATGAAAACAGTCAAAGTAAAACCATCAGTCATAACATCTCTGACATGCAGGTGTAAAAAAACCCCTCAGGTAAGAGTTTGACTTGTCTTTGTGGTTAGGCCCCTCCTTGAATTGCCACCTTATCGTGGTGGAGGGTTTGTGTGCTCAGAGGATTCTGGGAGCTGTGTTGTCTGGAGCTTTCTGCTCCTGGTAGGGTCTCCCATGACAAACTGGTCCCAGGTGATGAGACAGACGAAGAGTAATTCATAAGAAGTTAAGCTCTTATATGTGAGCCCTGAACCTGACAAAATCGTTGCAAAATTTCAACTTTGATACAAAATGGCCGACTTCCTGTTGGAGTTAAGCTATGTGTCCTTGAGACTTTTTGGTGCGTCTGGTCATGATACATATGCATACCGAATTTCGTTCTCCTACGACAATCTGTATCGAGGGGCTCAATTTTCTTGACATTCTAGGTGGCGCTGTCGAGCCATTTTGTCCCGCTTTATTTCGAGACCCATAAAATATCGAAATTTTCGCCAGTCTTGACATCTGTGCAAATTTTCATGAGTTTTCGTGCATGTTTAGGCCCTCAAAAATGCGTTTGTTTCGGAGGAATAATAATAATAATAATAATAATAATAATAATAATAATAATAATAATAATAATAATAACTCCTTCAGTTTCAATAGGGCTTCGAACCGGTCGGTGCTCGGGCCCTAATAACTAATTAAAGCTGCAAGCAGCGATGATCGGGCCCTCGCACCCTTGCATACGTCGCCACGTGGCGCAGTCGAAGGGCTTCTGTCACTCGCATGTAGATGTGTTCAGACCGCTGTTTTCAGACAGTGCAAGAAGGAGATAAACATCACTTCCTTTGTCCACTATTTTTACCCACAGGGCGTCTAAGCGTAAAACATGTTACTTCCTGTTGCCAGTAGGTGGCGCTATGACTCAGATCCAATGTTGATGCATGTATGTGTTCAGGGCCGGACTCTTTTCAAGCACAAAACGTTTGGGTCTCTTAGGATCATGTATGCCGGAGTTATGGCCGTTTCAATTTTCATGGCGAAGGATCGAAATTCTTCGCCCAGCCACGCCCCCTTGGCAATGTCGAAAACTCACCGTTTTGATAACTTTTCATCTCCCAGCTCTGTAGATGATACTGACCGAATTTGAAGTTGCTGAGGTCAAATCCCTAGGAGGAGTTCGTTAAAGTATGCATGCTGGAAATGGCAAAATCTGAGTCAAAATGGCAACTTTGATTCAAAATGGCTGACTTCCTGTTGGATTTAGGGTATGTCTCCAAGAGACTTTTTGGTGCGTCTGGTCATGATACATAAGAATTGAAAGTGATTCTAAAAAAGTGCATTTTAAAGAGATTCAAAAGAGGAAACAGAGCGAGCCTTAAAAGTAATCATTGAAGTATGAGATGATGTGGACTCTAAATGGATCTTGTGAGTCGTCTTGCTGCAGAATTCTGGGCTGTGGAAGTATTGACTGAGACTGGAAAAAAGATTAATTCATTTTAATTAAAAAATACAAAATGACCAAAAATATTATGTTGTCAGCTAATAAATATGTTGCGTACATTTAATAATCCACATGAACCGAGACACAAAGTTCACCATACAGGAATCTTCCTCGATTCTTAAAGTTTTCCAGTTTGAACTGGTTGATTATCATTTAACAGAATGAAAAGTGGAAAAATCCTGTTTAGTGTATTTTATTCTCTGATTGGATATTTTCTTATCTAAATTAGAAAGGTTTCATGCATCAAGCAAATTGGCACATTTTTAGTAAAAAAAAGAAGTTTTCAAAAATGTGTTGTAGGAAAATAATATAAATTGAAATATAAACTTGCAGATGCATCCATATCAGTACTAAAACCCAGCTGTGAATGTTGATATTTTAAAATATCCTTTGAAAAACAAACAAACAAAAAACAAACAAAAAAAACTAACAACTCTTGCTGAACCAGCCTTTGCTGCAGATAGTTTAATTTTGTTTGCGCTTCAGTCTGTTAGTTTATGTTTCATCATCATGTCGTCCTGTCAATATTTCAAAGTGTCGTTCAGTGTAAAACTCTGAACTATAAATTGCTGTAAATGTGTGTATAGAAAAAAATAAGTTGCTTTATAGAAACATGTCTGTAAATGAGTTGAATGTAATGAACATTGTGCAACATACAGAATTCTGTGTACAAATCTGAATTAATAATGTGAGACAACTTAGATGTCTTCAGTCTAAGTCTAATAGAAGCACTTTGATAATAAAGTAAAATAAAAACAACAGTTTAAATATGTAAACAGATGTAAACCAAAATGTTATTTTTCAGTTGTTGTACAGAGTGGATTGCAATAAATTAGAGATTACATTTAGATCTTTTCTAAACTTTCAGAAACAATGAAATGAATCAAACATCTATTACTTAAATGTTGACATTTTCCTTCTTATTATGTGCAACTGTCTTAAAATTAAACTGCGGTGAAAGTTTCCATTAGAATAATTTTGGTGGAAAGTAGTTAAATATTTACCTGGTAAAATTTTTTTATTTTTATATCTACTCTGTTCTTAAACATAATCACTGTTCCTGTGTATTCACATTTATAGCTGTAATTTCAATCTTGCACTATTTGAATTTACCATAAGCACTGCATACATTTATTTTTATATAAACAATAAATAATAATATCTTAACAGTCCATCTTCTCTTTGCTTTATACACACCAGTATCTGTGATGACAGAAAACATTTAGTTCATTCTGCATGTGAAGTTTTTGTTGCTGATGATTTCTACACATTTTTCTGCAGAGTGTTTCCCCACTAAAGTGCTCCATGAACAAAAGGGTAATATTTTATAAGAAATTAATATATTTTTAAAATTCTTATATGTAGTTTTATAATGTGAACATGATTCAGGTGCAGTAAGTTTCTATTCTGCAGAAGTGAATCCAGAAACGCTGTGAGCCGTTGATCCTGTTTGCACATCTTATCTTACCTGCAATTAAACCTGTTCAGACAAGCTCAAAGCCCGGCACACCCTGATAGTTGATCTTTAGAGCTTTTCATTTGACTACAGTGAGTTCACAGTCTAGTCTGACTCTTAATGATAAAGAGTCATGAATAAGGCAACTTTGTCAACATTTGAAAAAATCAGCATAGATAGTAAAATAACCTTTGTAACTTCTATCACAGAGACATGAAGGTTGTTTCCTCACTGCTCTGAAAAGCCTGTCAGGGCCTGTTGCTGTAATGTGAGGAAGTAAGATAGAGTTGCATTTACAGGGTGCGGCTTGTGGTTTGAATTTCTTGTAAACACATTTCAACCCTGCAGCACCTCCTCCACCATCTGAGTCTGAATAAGGAAGTGATTCAGTTCTTTCTCTGTAAGACAAACTAAATGTTGAAACTTTGACTCACATGATGACAAACTGCAGTTCAGTTTTTGATGTTTTTATAAGTTCAGAAGGAGCTCTGACTGTGTTTCAGTCCCTGTTCTTTTATGAATATGATCCCCATCTGCAGTGAACAGATGCATCATTCATGCCGCTTTGTGTCGGTGGTTTTAGGTCAAATAACTCACAACAAAAAAGTCCCGAGTATCACATCTCCCTCCCCCCACAGCCTGAGAGTCATCACATCAAAGTAAAAATGTTCCACTGTCATGCATTTCTAGACATAAACTCATATGATGATTTTCTGCCCATTAAAAGTAAAACAGGAGTGGAGACAATGGTCAGTCTGGTGTTAGAGTCCAACACACACTGAGAACCTGTTTGACTTCCTGTATTCTGATGGTTTTTGGGTTATTTGCAGCTCAGACACTCAGCAGAGATGTTTCCTGTTTCAGCTGCTTTACCATAGACTCTTTTATAACGATCACAGTTAAAGCTGCAGAAACACGTCACTGACAGTAAAATTCAAGTTTTTATCTTTCAAAAAAACTTCAAAGCAGATAGGTGAATGTGCTGTGGGTGCTAACTGCTGTCCCACAATGCACCATACAGCAGAAACACATTTAGGACCAACAATAATCAATAAAGTTAAAGTTTATGTTGGATTATGCCTGAATATTATTATCATTAATATCCAAACACTTAACAGTTATAGCAGAACCTGCACAAATATATTATCAACCTGTTCTTCATGATGAGACTGAGGTTCAAGGTTCAGTTTTATTGTCATTATACAATACAGGATTGAACAGTAAAATGCCGCATTACACACACAGAGAAAATGTATTAACAAATATTTAAAGTGTCAAGAAAATAGAACAAAGTTAACAAAAGCTATATTATATTTACACGGAATATACAGTTACATGTCTACATATATATATTTATCTGGGTAGTGTAAAGGTAATGGTTTATAATGTGCATAAGACCAAAAATATCCAGTTTACTATGAGACAAGAACTGAACACTGTGATGTGTTGTATTTACTGTGCAGATTGAGTCTGGCTTTAGGACACAGTGTGTGTTTTTCTCAGAGGAAACATCTTTGATTTGTTTTCTAGTTATTGATCAATCCCTCCTGTATCAGGATATTCTGATCAAACAGTATTTAGTCGGTGCAGAACTGTGTGGATTCTGTGTTGTTTATGTTTCTCTCTGATCGGTCGCTGTGCGTCATGGAAACTTCAGGTCATCAGATTATTTATTTATCATGTCAACAGACTGTGTGACATGTCACCTGTTCTGTTTCCCTGCTGGTTGTTTTTGTTCAGTATCATGACGACCTTCAAGTTGTATTTACAGTGTAAATGACAAGAGTCCTGTCAGTGTTTCATATCACAACTTTAATAATGATAATAAGAATAGATTTGACTTTAAGCACCTTTCACATAACCCAAGGATACTTTAAATGCAGGTTTAGAGGAGATCAGAGGTATATTTACTGTAGTCAAGTCATTATTAAGTGAGGAGAGCCAATGGAGATGTTGTCTGCTGATGTGAGAAACTCTGGTAGCAGAGCTGTGGTCGTACTGGAGTCTGTCCAGATCTTTACTGGACAGTTTAATTAGGATTCTGTACAGTAATCCAGATGAGATGTAACCAATCTGTGGATGAGTCAGAGAGTGATGGCTGCCGACTTGGTGATGGAGCAGTATAATATAGTTTAGATATGTTTTAATGTTATACACAGTTCAACAGAGTCATTATTTATCTCCTCAGAGAGAAAACAGGGAGTTCATGGTGACTTGTTTTTCTATATCCAGTATAAAGAGGATCAAACAATAAACCTTTATGCTTTATATCAGGACGTCTGTCTGGGCCTCTACCAGCAACTACAGACTACAAAATGGCGGAGCAGGAGGGAAATGTTGTGGTTTGAAGCTGCTGTTTTTAACGAAGTTGCATCTCCCCCGCTCTCTCAGTCTGAATCAGGAAGTGGTTCAGTCTCAAACTGACACATGTGACAACAAACTGCAGTTCATTTTATTAATTTCTGTGTTTGTATTTATTTTTTTGAAGACACCATTAATGTTTTATATAAAAGTTCAGATGAACCTCTGACTGTGTTTCTATCAGACTGAACTGAACTCAACACTTTATAAATATGATGCATCAGTTGTCTGCTTTGTGGTTTTGGGTCAAATGACACCAAAGTCCCGAGTATCACATTCTCCCTGCAGCATGAGAGTCATCACATGGAAATAACAACGTTCCACTGTGATGAATGTATGTAGATGAGGTCAGAGAGTGTTTAAACTAACATGGAGGCGACTGTCAGCCTGGCAGAGTTAACACACAACGAGAGCTGCTTTGACTTCCTGTATTCTGAGTTATTGATGTTCTGTTGGTTTGTTGTTTATTTGCAGTTCAGACACACAGCAGAGATGTTTCCTGTTGTTTCTCTAACTGCAGATGTGTTAACATGGAGTCTTTAAATCTTTCTGTTCATTTCTAGTTTTACTTGAGTTCAGTCAAAGATTGTCTCCTGTGAAGAGTCTCCACTCGACTCATTTAGGAGCTTTGTAACATTTTTCTGACTTGTGTCCCAAAATCTACAGCCTTGAGTCTGTAGTGTGTTCATACTGGAGAAGAGAATGTTTGTATGTTTCTCTCTGATTGGTCGCTGTGGATCATAGAAACTTTGTCATGTCAACAGCTTTTAATGTCACCTGTTCATGTTTCAGTATCATCAGACCTTTGAGTCGTGTTTACAGTGTAAAGAAGAAGAAGAAGAAGAAGGAGAGTCCCGTCAGTGTGTCGTATCACAACTTTGAAAGTGGAAATTTTCTGAAAGACCTTTGCTGATGTTTTTAGCTACAATAAAACTCTGACAACAGATCAGTCTTGTTTGAAATGAATCCTGTTTGCTTGTTACTTCACACGACACTTAAATACAGAAAACACAACATGATTCAGTCTTTCTGAAGCAGAACTAACTTACATGACTTCACATGAAAGCAGATCATGTTATGTACTGAATGTTGAAAATGTGGCCTGGCTGGTTATATCTGAAGATCACATCAGTGATGCAGTTCAGCAAAGCAGGACGTCAGACTGGAAATAACAGCACATTGTTTTACCTTCCTGTAATTTATAAAGAAAGTTCCTGTCAAACAAGAGAAGTCCAGATCACCAAGGGCCCTAAAAGTCCAGTATCAGTCCTGACAGCTTCTCCATCTGCCTGTAAACCTGCAAGAAACTATTATCATCAATGATCCATTTTGTTGATTTATTTTTATTTTACCTTCATTTTTTTCAGGAAAATTTCATTGAGATTAAAAGTCCTGGTCAAGACAGGCAGCAACATAAAAACAAGTAATACAGACAGACCTCTCATTAGTCAATATTAAATAATAAAATCAGGAATAAAATTACAGTAAAAGAGAAAATAAAAACAGTAGAACTGGACTGAGAAACAGCAGCAATATGAGGAGAAGATTAATATTTACAGCGAGAAGCTGCAGCCAGAGAATCTTTGGCTTATTTATGTTAAAAATTACTTAAAAGATTAATCAAAATGGTTGTCAGTATTTTCTATCAGTTGACTAATTGATTGCAGAGTACTGCTATGTATAGTGGGGATCAATAGGAGCTTCATAGGAGGTTCAACCAGCTGTGTGCTGAAAACAGCTCAATAATATAAAGTAATAGAATAGAATAGAAAAAGTATACCTGTCCTATTAAACAGATATCTGTGTGCAGCAGAATAAAACCTGCTCAACCTGAAACTCCAACAAAGCATCTTTTGAAAATTGTAAATGTGGAGGCAACGTGTTTGACTGATGACATGTCTGTTTGCATATGTGGGTGTGTTGTTTTATCTCTGTGTGGTTTTAGCACAATTTTGTTTCCTGGTGTTGCCTGAGGACATGTTCGCTGTCTGCCAACATACTGATCAAGATGAAACATGTTCACTGACTAATCAGACACTTATAATCACACTGGAATGAGACGGAAAGCAAAACTAAGCAGTAAGACAGTTTTAAGGCTTCCCTTTATGTTAAAGAATAGTTTGAATCACATTTCAAAACTCTGATTATACAGAAGTAAAACGAGGAAGTTTCATTTCACGGAAGACAAGAGACTGAGAGCAGCAGCTCCACCCACCATCTTTACTGAGCAGGAAACCCACAGAGACATTCAAGCGGGGAAGTTTTGAGCATTTATAAAATGACTAATTATTCACCGTCAGTAAATCCCTCTGTGTCCTTGTTTCTGTAGAAATGATTGAATTCAGAGTTTGAAGCTGCTGAAGGACACAGAAGAGAATTGAATTAGTTTCATCGACACCATCAGATGGAACTGAATTTTTCATTTACATTTAATTTAATTTACAGAGGACAAAAAGACCAAATGTTTTCAGTGGGACACTGATGAAGGCCAGATGGCTGAGAACGTTTTGGTCTTTTTGTCCTCTGACATCACTGGTCAACATAATTATTCATACATATAAATAACTACTGAAATAAAACCATGTGAGGAGTTTAGAAACATGACACATGAATGAGACACAGCTACAGAGCAGTTTAGTGAGAGGTCACAGAGGTTGGTTCAGTCTTTATGTGTTGTGTATTTTATGAGATTGTTACTTATATAAGTGTTCTCTCCACCCTTGTTGACTCCCCGCAGGCCTCAGTTTCGTTTTCTTGTAACTGAAACGCTTCAGCTGCCAAACTTATGGGTGTCTAAAGAGGTCAAAACTCTTGCAACATAGAACAACTTTATGTTGGACCAACGTGGTTCAGCTTGTGGTTTCTTCAAGGTTGTCATAAAACACATTACAACCAACATTTCACATGTGTTTTATGATGAATTGAGGTAGTTGCAGCTATACTTTACCCAAGTAACTCCAATTTGACTCACTTTATAGCCTCCCTCTACCCCACAACACTTTAGAGGGACATATTCAACTTTTTACTCCACTATTTATCAGTTACTTTCTTCACAAATTAACATTTTTCATATGAGGATATGGGCATTTAAAACATGGCACTTATACATTATAGATTAAATCACCCAATATAAAATATCTCCAGATGTCCAACTACGACAGTAAAATTCTCTTTACACATTTATATATTCATATATATTACAGTGTAACATCTGAATGAAGACTAGCCTATTTAAGAATATTTTGCTGACATTTTCAGTATTTCTACTTTCGGGATCTGAATACACACTTCTTCTCTATTGTCCCCCTCCCCAACCCCCCCTTGTGCACAGAGTATAGAGAGAGACACTGACCACAGTTGTGTCTCCTGCTTCATCGAGGGCAGGCTGCCCTGCCATGGCTGTATTAACATCTGCGCCATCGTGGGTGATTTATTTCACATGCATGTGGATCTTTGCTCTGAGTTCTGAAGGTAAGGATATGCACACTAAAATACGGAGACACCTGAGTTTTCAGCCCCCCCCCCCCCCCCCCCCCCACAAATGTACTGCATGACCTGAACGCAGCTTCAGCAGTTCTGTTTCTTTTAAAATAAAGATTCAGGAGCTGGGGTGTTACAACAAGGACCTGTTTGAATTTCAAATGCTCACAATTAATGAACTGTATCTCTTCTGCTTCCTGCTTTTCTCTCTTTTTTCTGTTTTTGTTTAGAGACAAAGACAGTAAAGTCTGGAGATGATGTCACTCTTCAGTGTCAGAGTCCCAGAGATGCAAACATCACACTGTCAGAGTGGAGCAGACCTGACCTGAAGAAAGATGGTTATGTCTTCTTCTTCAGAGAGAACCGACCATATGAATCCTTCTAGCATCCATCTTTTAGTGGTCGAGTGCAGCTGAGAGATCCAGAGATGAAGGACGGAGACGTTTCTGTGATTCTGAAGAACGTCACCATCAACAACACTGGAACATACGAGTGTCGTGTTTCTGTGATCGGCAAAGGACTTGAGCTCATGAACACCACCTACCTGAAGTTTGAAGACTCAGGTGAGTTTGAAGTGCAGCTGCTTCGTCACAGATCAGCTGTTTGTGTTTATAAAGGTGTTGATGGTGAGATGAGTGATGTGATCAGAGTTCAGTAGATAATGTCTGACATGAGTTTGAAGAGTTCTTCAGTCATCACCTACCTGACAGCTGATACCTCGCATCTGTTTCTGCTCTGCAGGTCACACAGCTGGAAACACCTGGACTGGAGGAGACAAGGATGAAGGAAATCTTGGACTAACAGTTGGTCTGTCTGTTGCTGCTGTGCTTCTTCTTCTTGCTGTTGTTGATGGTTTTGTGATGCATAGACAACATAGATGTCCTGACCGACATGTTCTTTATAGAGCAGGGGTCCCTGGTGTCTCAGATCTCTGAACTCCTGAATGTTTGGTTCCTTCAGCTTTTACACTATGACAACACGTTCTGAACTGGAACCAGGTCTAAAAGGTTGATTCTTTCATCGGTTAATCATTCCTCCTGTTCATATTGAGCATAACTAGAGCTGCAACTACAAGTAATGTATGAAAATAATCTATAAGATGTCAGAAAATGGTGAAATCTGTTGATCAGTGTTCTTTTAATCAAGAATGGACACTCTAACCCCGTGACCAGACAGAAAGCTGAGTGTTAGCAGCGCATTTAGGAGATCAGCAGTGAGTGACTACACAGGAGGCGTTCAGGTACATGGCTAAGTGTAGGTCACCCATGTTTTGGAAGCACTCAGAGCTCCGTTCAGCTTTCCCTCAACCCTGACCAGTCCCCTAGTCCCTGCTGCTGAAAAACACCCCCACAGCATGATGCTGCCACCACCAGGCTTCACTGTTGGGATGGTACTGGGTAGGTGATGAATGCTGCCTGGTTTCCCCCAGACATGACAGACATCCACTGTATATAGTCTGCATGCTGTCTGCTTTGAGTAAACTGAATTTAGTCTCTTTTCCAGTGTGAACACACTACAGACTCAAGGCCGTGGATTTTGGGACACAGTCAGAAAAATGTTACAAAGCTCCTAAATGAGTCAAGTACAATCTTTGACTGAACTCAAATAAAACTAGCAATTAACAAAGTTTTAAAGAGTCCATGTTAACACATCTGCAGTTAGAGAAACAACAGAAAACATCTCTGCTGTGTGTCTGAACTGCAAATAAACAACAAACCAACAGAACATCAATAACTCAGAATACAGGAAGTCAAAGCAGCTCTCAGTGTGTGTTAACTCTGCCAGGCTAACAGTCGCCTCCATGTTAGTTTTAACACACTCTGAACTTATCTACATACATTCATCACAGTGGAACGTTGTTATTTCCATGTGATGACTCTCATGCTGCAGGGAGAATGTGATACTCGGGACTTGCAGACAATGGATGCATCATATTTATAAAGTGTTAAGTTCAGTTCAGTCTGATATAAAGAGGAAGGACTGAACCACTTGCTGATTCAGACTGAGAGAGTGGGGGAGGTGCTACTAAACAGCAGCTTCAAACCACATTTCCCTCCTGCTCCACCCTTTTGTTGTCTGAACTTGCTTGCAGAGGCCCAGACAGGCGTCCTGGTATCCAAGTGATTGTAGAGTTCTTCCCAGTATAGTGGGGAGTGGGGAGCTTCATAGGAGGTTCATCCAGCTTCAAAATAACCAGTAGAGATAAAAGGTGGTATAACACTGGATAACACATGATATATATATATATATATATATATATATATATATATATATATATATATATATATATATATATATATATATATAAATAAAAAGTATTCCTGTCCTATTAAACAGATTACAAATGTGGAGGCAACGTGTTTCACTTTCTGTCGAGCTGATAACATCATAACATTTCAGTTTGAATATCCAGCCTCGCCTGTACTGGGTGTGTTGTTTTTCTCTTTGTGTGTTTGGCGCCATTTTGTTTCGTGGTGACTGAGACACGCTGGCTGTCTGCCAACATACTGAACAAAGAGATGAAACATGTTCACTGATAATCACACTGGAATGAGAAAGAGAACAAAACTGAGTAGAAAGACAGTTTTGGAGTTTCCCTGAATGTTAAAGAAAAGTTTGAGACACATTTCAAAACTCTGATTATAGAGAAATAAAAGAAGGAAGTTTCATTTCACAGAAAACGGGACTGAGCAGAAACCCCACAGAGACATTCAGGTGGAAAGTTTGGAGCAGTTATTCTCTCTATTTAGTCATTTGTGACCAAAAATTACTAATTAATCACACCACAGCTACACACTGCAGTTTGGTGAGAGGTCACAAAAGTTAGTTCAGTCTTTATGTGTTGTGTACTTCATCAGATGTACTCCACCCGTGTTAACTGCCAGCAGGCTTCGGTTTTGTTTTTATGTAACTGGCATGCAGCCAATAACATGTTCTGCATTTCATTTAATAACATGTTGGGGTTTGTCTGATTGCAGAGAAGCTTCATCACTTGTGTTTACTTGCAGACAAACATGCAATTAAAGAGTTTGCACATTTAGATGAACTCAGTTTTCTTTTGATATATTGACACATGCAGATATTTTGTCTTTGCTGTTTACTGGACCTGTTGTAGATCAGTGTTCAAACAGCAGTGATGATGCTGCTTCTTCTTCTTGCAGAAATCATATATGTATTTTCTCCTATTGTGGATTAAAAGTCACACATTAAAGTGGAAACTATTATAGCTTCTACATTCTATGTATTTATGAACAGCTGCTGTTGTACAAAGAGAAGCTCCTGTGCTGCCACCTACTGGCTGGTTTTAATCACCAGCATACAGGAACTGGATTAAACACCAGGAGCAGTTTAACAAAGTATTTTATAATTAACTTAAAAGGTTCTGATGTCAAACTGCAGTTTAGAATATCAACAGTTTAATAACAAAACAAACAGCTGATAATAAAATGTCAGACCAACAAGTGATGAAACTGTGGCTTCATTTTCTGATGTCTGACATTTATCAATTATGGGAGAAATTATTCATTTGACATGTTTTTGCTTGCTACAGTCAGATCAGGCCATGTCTTACACTTTCTATCTCTTATACATATCTTCATGCAGTTATGCTTTCAAACATGTCTTACTGTCTCCCAGTTTGGTCTCTTATTTGAACCAATACAGACTCTACAACAGAGCTTATAAAATGATAAAATCCCACTTCACCTCTTACAATTTCAACATTTACACAAATGTTTCATTCTTCTGATAATTGTGACCACTAACGTCTCAATAATCAATCTTTCTATGATGAGGAAAAACAGCAAATAATTCACATCTGAGAATATTTTGGTTTATTGGACAATCGTTGCAGCTCTACATTCAGTTACAACTGTTCCTGTTAGAAATACAAAAGCAAACATCTAATGAAATAAATAATGTATATACAGAAGTCTGCAGCTGGCAGACCAGCAGCAGGACGTCAGTGGTCGGACTGGTGTGAAGGTGTGGAGGTCCTACTCATTGAAAAGTAGACTACCTCTGACTCTAGGGGGCGCTCTGAGAAGCACACACAGTTCAAACAAGACATTAGGAGCCCCTCCCTGCTGAACTGTCTGGGTTTGGGGGATGAGTCAAAACTGTACTCTACCTCGAGGGAACAGAAACTCTGCCCTCATGGATTCTTCTACAGCGACGTTATTTGTGTCTTTTCTCATCTTTTCTCTGACTTATACATTTGAAGGTGAGCTGTGGTGTGTGTGTGTGTTAAAATTTGTTAATAAATTGTAAAAAAGATGTTAAGTGTCTTTTCACACTCCATGTTCAGAAACATAAAATAGAAGAACTGTGAGGGACTTTTACAAAAATACTTAAATTAATCCCCATTTTACTCTGTGCACGCGCACACTTCAAGCTTATTCCAGCCTGGCTAGACTTAGCGTTGACTAGACGCAGGCTTTTTCAAGTAAGCGCAGCTTTCTTTAGCTGCACTGATGGAACACCCCTCTGGTCATTTTGACTCAGGAACATTATTACTGTTCCTTACAGCCAAACATAACAGGAGACTTTAAAAAAAGGTTAACATGTTCTGTGTTTATAAGGAAGTCTAAGCAGAATACACTCAGTATTTTGGTGAAAACTGCTCACTGATGCTGACTCTTTTTGTTGCTGACGTTAACTGCAGCCAGTATATGTCCCTGAGTGAGGGGCTTCTCCTGCAGGAACAGTTTTGCTTATTTCCATTTTCTTTTATTACTCATCTGAAGTGGGATTGAAGACATTTAGTTGCAGTACAAACCATAAAGACTGCATAAAGTGTTAAACAGCTCAGTCCATCAAACATTAAATATCAGTTAACTTATTATTTTTGTTTGTTAAGAAATATGACTTTAAAAATGACACTAGGTGACATCTTATTGATAGACTGACTTTTCATCGTCACAGCACAGTATAACATGAAATGCATCATAAGTGTGTGTGTGTGTGTGTGTGTGTGTGTGTGTGGGAGAGAGAGTGAGGATAATGCATCCGGTTGTGTATAGACGCAAATAATTTCCATAATAATTGGAAATATATCAGCAAATGAATACCAAGTTTTGACACAAATTCACTCCTGAATACTTGATGTTTAAATTTAAACACCACTGAATTTATTTCACTGAAATATTTGACTTTGAAAACCATTTTTCTGATCTTTTACTTTGTGAAATTCTCAATTTTCACTTTCAAGTTATGCAATTCCAAAAACTTTATTTCCAGTATTTATTCATTTTAGGGTTCTCAAATTCAGATACAGAATTCACGTTCCATCCATCCTTCTGTTCAGATGTGAGCGTATTTGAGAATAATTTAAAGTCTGTGGTGCTGTCTATGGCTGGGATATCAGCTTTTGTACATCTGAGTACAGATTCAAAGCAGAAGACTGTGAAGCTGTGAATGACACTGAAGTTACAGACTTTTACTTGTTAAAGCCCAAAAACATGCTTCTAACTTTATTATATGAGCATGTGTAACTTCAGTGTCACAGATATTGTAGGAAATTTGAGGCTCAGGTTTCTCTCACAGTTGTTGACTTTGAGTCTGTAATGTCTGTAAATGATTGAGCTGTGTGGACTGAGAGGCAGGACGCTCCTTGATTGACATTATTTGTATGCGAGTGTTGTTTGAGTAGTACAGTGTCTTGGTGTTCACCTCGAACCCGCATCTTATCAGTCTGCTTTCTGTCTGCCTCTGAAGCCTCTGTCTCTTTTTCACCGGAAGGTGTGTGTGCGTACATATACGCACACATGCACAGAGTATCTTCTTCTTTCTGTTTCTCATGTCTCCTGGTCCCCTGTGGCAATTATGGATCATATCAGGTTTCTGGTCTGGTGCTGACCTTGGCAGCGTCTTGGACAGTAAGAGACGAGGGCTGTGGTGTCTGTGAAGGAAAACTTTGAAGATTCTGTGTGTGTGTGTGGTTGGGGGGATTATGCAATCACATTGTGTCTCATATTTGAAAAGAAAACAAATCAGTTTTGGTCTAAATTTGGTATTTTTACCCTTTGTAGCCTCCATCCTCACTGGCGGATCAAATTGACCCGAACAGTATGTGTGTAATATAAACATGCAAGGGGAGGGTTGCAAACAGGTTAAATTAGTCATTTTCCATTTGAATGTTCAGTACACTAATTAAGCCCAGCTGAAAATGTTTAATGCTCCAAAAATGATTAAAAATATTTTCCTGTATTTTTAAACTTTGAAACAGGCCAATTTGGCCCGAAACATAACAGGAGGGTTAAAGTCCAACTGAAATCACATTTATTCTGCACTTTGTACAGTTTTACTTTGAATTTCCTGTTTTAGCAAACAAATACCTGAAGTGCTCTTAACTCCTGAATATGGTAAATTAATATGACTAAGTCATAATTCAGGTTTTCAGTTTATTTGTGAGGACGAATGACTAATAAGAGTCTCCACTGTGAGAACAGACATTAATGAGGTAATGGTGACAATTAATTGTTTTATTGATTTTAGGTGATATCACCAGGCATTATGTCAACATGTTTCTAAAATATATTTATTAATAGTTTTTTATTATTAATTGTAAGAACAAAGGTTTTTGGGGAAATGTCAGAATGCTCCTTCTTGTCTCAGCGTGTCGGTGTCTGTGTTTGATTGACAGCAGCTGGAGGGGCGTTTAGATTAGAGGATGCTGTAAAGTGAGTAAAACTTTTTAAAAAAACCTACGAGTCCTGAGTGTGAAAGTTTTTGAGTTTAATCTGCTCACAATAAGATTATTTCTTAATGAGCTATATCACTGATTTTTACTTCCTGCTTTTCTGTTTTTGTTTAGATCAGCGAGAGATAACAGCAAAGCCTGGAGATGATGTCACTCTTCCGTGTTGGAGTCCAAGAGGTGAAGCCGTCATATTGTTAGAATGGAGCAAACCTGAACTGAAGACAGATGGTTATGTCTTCCTCTATCGTAACGAGCGCTCATATGAAAACTACCAGCATCCGACTGTTCGAGGTCGAGTGCAGCTGAGTGATCCAGAGATGAAGGACGGAAACGTTTCTGTGATTCTGAAGAACGTCACCATCAACGACGCTGGAACATATGAGTGTCATGTTGTAATCAGCAACCCAGAAGGCAGAGACGTTGAGACCAAGGACTTCATCCAGCTGAACGTCACCTGGGCTGAAGGAGACAAGGATGGAGGAGACAAGGATGAAGGAAAGAAGGATGGTTAAGTGGGATGGTAGTCGGTCCGTGAGTTACTGGTGTGGTTCTTCTTCTTCTTCTTCTTGGTATATTTAGTTTTAAATACATCACAAAACATAACAAAGCTATGATGACGTCACACCAGCGTCCTCCTGAAAGAGAAAATATCCCTCTTCAGGTGTAAAATGTCTCTAATCTCTGAAGTGAAGTGAAGTGTTCTTAACTCCTGAATATGGTCAATAAATATGACTAAGTCATAATTCGAGTTTTCAGTTTATTTCTCAGGACAAATGACACAAGCTCCACTATGAAGACAGAGAATCTTGTGCACAGGTGTATTTAATCAGATATTGTTAATGAGGTAATGGTGACAATCAACTGTGCTATTGATCAGTGGTGGTCAGTGTCAGCAGTGATGATTGGTCGTCTATCATCACGTCAGTCAGAATCAATGTTTAAAATATGTGCAGCAGAAATAACTGACTGACTGAACCTGAAAATCTTCAGCTCAGCAAATCAAACTGTTTGCCAAATATTATCCAATCCAATATTATTCTTTAATAGCAACAGGCCGAGTCCAAACTGTAATTTAGAAACATAAAAGCAGTGAAATAATTGAAATAAATGTCTTGAAGAAATTATATCTCAGCAGGACACATGATCATATCCAAAGGTGATTTTAGAAATCTCATTGGCCACCCCAAATCTGATTGGTTGTTGGTCAAGTTCATTAACATAATAAAGTGGAACAAATGTTGGTCAATCAATGATGACAGCTGATCAGCTGATACAGGCCTGTTTCCATCTACTATAGTAATGGTTGGACTGAGGCTGTGAATTTGAATGTATATTTGGAGCTGAAATATGTGTATGTGCTGGAAGTATTAGCGTTTTGTGCTAGCATTTTTTAGTTTAGCATTAGCGATTAGCATATGTAATTTACAGTCTAACATGTGTTAATAGATATCATTAAAGGCCATTTTGACACAACAAAGCCCATGAAATGTTTAGTTTATGTCCATCCATCACAGTAGTTCGTTCAGTTTTGTTTAATAGCATTTTACTGTGTTGTGTAAGTAATGTTATTTGTGTTCAGAGTGTGTAAGAGTGAGATTATTGCTGTGAGTCTGTAGAGATGCAGACTGGAAAGTGAGTTTTATTGTGTTTTCCAGCCAACGTTAGACTGTCTACAGTAGTTTATACTGTAAACACTGTTATAACGTGATGTTTTCAATGTGTATGATCTATTGTTTCTGTATTGTGTAGGAAATGTTCAGGTGCAGATGCAGGTATTTGTAGTGTTGTTTATGGGATGTTTGAAGTAAGTGAAGTTCATTGAGAACTTTAAAGCAGGACTGTAAGCTAAAGTTATTAAAGTTCACAGTTCAGAGATAGTAGAGCTGATGCAAGCTGAGTTAACACCACAATGATATGAATAACATGCTGACAACTATTTTAAATATGTTTTGCACAGTTTTGCACAACACATTTATTCACAGTTAACCCCTGTGAATAAATGTGTTGCATCAGTTTGTACCCAGAGCTTCATTCTGAACTTGTAACATATAATATATTTACTGCACTACAAGGCAACTGCTCATATAAATGTGTAGACTATCCTGAACATAATCACTGATTGAATATAGACATGTTTAAATAACCACTGCTTCCCAGAGACTGTGATTGGTGGAAATGGAAAACCTAATGTACATGGAGTAGAAGACTGAATAGACTGGTAGCTGCATGTTAGAGCTGTTGTAGGTTGTAACATCATCTTTAGATGTTGTGGATGGTCAGTATGGAACCTGTAGTTTAATGCTGTGTTATGAAATGTAAAAACAACAACCTGGTCTGAGTACAAACATTACTATTGATGCTAACATGAGTTTTTAAACTCAGATATGATTTCTCTGTGCATAGATTGAAGCAATGTGATGATTTGAACATCTGTATTTACACATATTGATCAGCTGTCATTCATTAAGGTTCACTATGTGATGGTCACCCCGGTCAAAATGTTCTATTCTGTTTTACAAGCTTCAGCATTAGAAAACATAACTCTATCAGAAGCAGTGATTGTAATTAATAATGACGTCCATTTAATTTCAAAATAAAAGTAAAATAACACTTTTCACATTAGATTGATGATTATTTGTCTTGTATCAGATGTTTGAGTTTCTCACTCTGTCAGATTATTGTATTTGCATCTCAGGTTTATTTCTTTTCTCCTGTATGTGTATTTGTTGACATTTAATTTTTCATTATTAAATATCTATACTTTTTAACATGTTTCCTGTTTTGATAAAGACTTTGTTCATTATGTAGATGAGCTGGATTCATGTTATATATTCATTTATGTTTATAACCAGATTTTTTGTTTAATTGTTTACCTGAAGCTGAGCTGTTGAACCTGTTGACACTCGTCAGCTGTGCAGGTTTAATAAAACACACAGTGCAGAGTTCATCTAGCGCCACCATCTGGTAATGTGTTCTTATCCAATGCTTTGGTTTATGACCAATTACCTGCAAAACTTTGTTTTCAGTGTTAAGTTTTATAATATGTAAAAGTCTCCATCATCAAAATGAAACAACTCTGCTGAAACTACCGGTTACAACCTAAAACCATATTACAAATTACATGTGAGCAAAAAATTGATGTGAAATATGTGAATTAGTAAAAGTTTCTTGCCATCAACCAAACATTTACTTTCGTCCATCATGTTTCTGCGTATACAAACTTTCTTCCGACTTTCCGAGTTGTTCCAGCTTGAGGGGGTGTTCACGTGAATGTCAGAAACTCATTCTTCCAGTTACTCCAACACCACATGAATACCACATATGTCCTGTTGTTTCAGGGAAAATGGTGGTTTGGGTTAAATACTGAAAGAGTCGACAGGTCGACAGTGTTGACTTTTTAATATTTAACCAACATCTTTCCTGAACCTTGAAGTGCTTTGAATGTCTAAACAACAATAACGACTCACACTTTAAATTCAGATTAGATGTAAATGAAAGCAGAAGCAAAGCAGACATCTGTCATTTTATAAAGAAATTGCAGGGATTTTTTAGATGTGACTGCAGCATGTTTCTCTTTCTGTTTGGATCATGACACATGAACAGAAAGCAGCTCAATAGAAATGCAGCCTGACAAAGACTTTAACCCTTACAAACTGTTCATACTCTGATTCGTTCATCCATAATGAAGCTTGCAGAGAGTTTATAGGTTTGACACATTTTTTTTATGGAGGAAAAACATTCAGAATCACACTAAATCTCGTCCTTTGTTACCAAAAACATGAGAACAGCCAAAATGATTACAATTAATATTATTATTGAATGTGAAGAACATTTTTGAATACATACAAGTTAAATTTAACTGTGTATTAAATGTGCAAAGATGTGTAACAGTTGAAATTTTTCCACTTTTGTATATATTCTGTCTCAGTTTAGGAATAGTTACAAAGTTTTGGTGAAAACAAAAGTGTTTTTACTGCTCTCATATATAGAAAATGGGTCAAACCTGAACAGTATTATACTGATAATACTTAATGCTAAAATTACATGTAAAAACACCTAAAACAGCCAGAAAATAAAAACCTACAGCTGAAAGACATCAGATGACTCATGAAATTAGTTCAGATTCCACATCTGGAGCTTAAAAATGTCCAGATGTTAACCCATAGAGCATGCTAGAGTCCTTCTCCAGTGTGTCTGACACCTTCACTGGTAGACTTCTAGTTGGCTCCTTGATTGCTTGAATGAGATGAAATAATTTAATCATGTGGCTCTTTTAGACTTTCAGTGAATCAGTTTTAATACTGCAGGGACGAATAGAACACGCAGAAACAGCCAGTTAATTGTGATATTGATTTTAGGTGATATCACTCAGCATTATGTCAACATGTTTCTAAAATGTATTTATTAATAGTCTTTTTTTATTATTAGATGGATGAAAAAAGGTTTTTGTGGAAATGTCAGAAATGCTCCTCCTGGTCTCAACGTGTCGGTGTTTGACAGCAGCTGGAGTGACGTTTAGATTAGAGGATGCCGTAAAATTCAGCCCGGTTGCCAGAATAAAACGTTGGCAGTTTACGTTTCTGCAAACCACAGAAACTTTGAATATCTACGTTACAACACATGTAATACATATCATATTAACATTTCAACAAAACGTATCATCAAAATTTCAACAAAATGTATCATATCAACATTTCTAAAGTGACGTAGTTCACATGTGAATGGTTGGTTAGTAAGTTTCTTGACAGCAAGTTGGAAATCAGCAGAGAACACGGTTCAAGACCACTTTGAAACCAAAGCCCGCTTCCCAATTCAACTGACAAAAGTTGGTGTTTTTAGCGAGATGTCAGGACATTTGCAGCCATTTTTCTGGCGAGAAAACCGAGTATTTTTAGTGAGACATGCTCATTATAGAGCAGCTGTCCCCCAGCAGGATTGAAAGGTCTCAGATCTCTGAACTCCTGAATCTTTGTGTCCTGCAGCTTTTACAGCCTGTTGGGACGGGCAGTAGTGTGTTTGGTTATTAGCAATAATTCATAATAATCATAGATAATTATGAAAATAAGATATTGTTAACCTTAATCAATAATTCGGGCACCAACTGTTGGATCTGTGAGGAACACAGTTGATTATTTGCAATAATTATCAATTATCAAGGATAATTAACTAATTATGACAATTAATAGAATTATTAATATGAATTAACAAATATGGGGCACCACTCGGAAACCGGGACTAATAACCAAACAGAGTAGTCTCATAAATGGGAGTTCACCTAGAATGTTAATATCTGAGAGATATCAACATTCGAGGGTGAACAAAGAAGGGTGAATTCGAGCTCTGACTCCTTCAATCAGCCACTTTTCACAATATTACACACAATAATGACAGAAGAACTTCTCTTTAAAGATATAACAGTGTTTATTAAACAAAGTTAACAAATGCTTCATTCAATAAACAACTATTCTAAAATCTAATCCTACCAAACAAAACACAAACAGCTATGTACAGGGTTGGACACATGCAGGGAAATGCATGTGTGTGTGTGTGTGTGTGCATGTGTGTGAAGCAAGACGGCGCCGCCTGGTGGACGGCGTCTTGCACTCACCCACTTCTCTGAAAAACACACGTGTCTGATGGCGGATAAAAAAAGACAAAGCGAAGCTTTGACCATCAGATGTGCAAAAGATGTCAGTGCGTGTATGTGTGTGTGCGTGCGCGTGTATGTGTTAGTTAGAAGAGAAAGGGAAGAAGGAGAGAAAGCGATCATGAGAGGAAGAGAAGTGGTTCCTTTGTCCACAGACAGCGTGTGTATGGACGGCAGTCTGTAACGCACGTTGTCTGGTTTCTGACCGACAAAGCAACTTACTTCCTGACTCACGATGGCACAAACACAGCAGTAGTCCCGAGCGGGACAAACACAAAACAGTCTAGCGTGGTGAACACAACTAAACAGGCAGCAAACTTAAAATACTCCTAAGAGTAAAGCAGGAAAAATGGACTCGGCGGTCCGTCAACAGCACAACAAACAATAGCAAAAGCTAAGAGCTAAATGCTAAACAACAGCAACTGATGCTGATAGGAACACACAACTAACACTGCCTCTGCCCAGACTTATGCCTCTTACTTGGACGCTTCAGAAAGCGAGCAGGGTTTGTGTGTCGTCCGTCTTTATGTCCGGTTTTGTCCTGGGCTCGGAGGCAGACGGTGGCCGTTCTCGCACGGTCTGCGAAAAGCACAGCAGCTGGCTCTCAGCAACGTGGCAGAGAGAACAGCAGAGTCGACTCGGTGAAGAAGTTTCTTCTGTCTCGAGGGAATTTGAGGACGCTGGTTGCAGCAGCGGTCTCTCTCGGATCCGGGAACGTGTTCAGGTGAACACGGGCGAATTCTCGTCTCGTCCAGCGAGGGGAGTCTTTGATGAGGGGAAAACACGTGCGTGGGATACCCCCTTTAGTCAGCTGACTCACAGAGGAACAGAAGTTACCCCTAGCTCAGTGACATGGGAAAGGCATGTGCTTCAGGGCACGTTCAGTTTTTAAAGGGGCGGTGATGTCATGGCTGCGTCATCAGGACGCTCCGCTGTGCAGGAGCGTCTCCGCCAATGAGACTGTATGTTGACTGTTCCCTGCTGAGGTGTGAAAATTGCAAAGCATCCTTGGAAATGGAGTTTGCAATGGACTCCCATTGTCTGTAATCAGCATTTTGGCGCTTTTCCTTTGTCTCGAGGGAAACAAAGGAACAAGCACCTCGTGGTCAGGCCTCACAGGTTACATGTGGGCCCTCTCTGTGTGACCTCGTGGTTTGAGGCCCAACAAGCCCAAGACATTGACAGAATTGTCCCTAAGTCACTCCTGAGTTGTCTTGGTGTGCTGAGGGTCATTGTCCTGTTGGAAGGTGAACCTTTGGCCCAGTCTGAGGTCATGAGCACTCTGGACCAGGTTTTCATTTTCACTTTTTTCATGCTTTTTCATTCAGTTTATCATTATTGTTAATTTTATGGTAATTTCTTTTCTTATTTTAATTGATTATCAATAACACTCTGTATTGTGTTCTGTTGTAATCATTTTCTTGCAAGGACCCCAGGAAGACTAGCGGCCATTAAATTAGCAGCTAATGCCAATAAAGAAACAATAAGAGGCTGAAGTGAACAAATACTCCATGTTCTAAATAGGACTAAAACATCCATGTTTACTTCCAGGTGAGTTTAATTTCTCAATGAACCTTAAAGAGTTCGGTCTAAACCTGCTCTATGTGAAAAGTGCCCTGAGATGACTTTTGTTGTGATTTGGCGCTATATAAATAAAATTAAATTGAAGATTGAATTGAATTAAACACAAGGTACATACAGTATAATGTGTGTTAGCAAGTTATGTGACATTACTGTCATGTCTTTCTTTTGTCACCTGGAAGAAAACATGAATGTTTTGAGTCCTATTTTGAACATGGAGTAATGCTGCACTTCAGCCTCTAGTGGGCGAAATTCACCTGTTCTTAAGTCATAAACACAAGAGAGAAACAATTTAAATCAGACTTAGAAAATGGATCAGCAGACTTTTTTTCTCTCAGGGCTTCCATACATAACTTCTAAGATCGATGGTTTTCTGTACTGTAACGTGTCCTCATTTCAACAGAGATAATACAACTATTATTTTATCCCACAGTGATGATGTATTCAAATTGCTTTTTAAGGTTCAACTAAAAGTCAAAAAATTTATGACAAAGAAAACCAGCAAATAATTCACATTTGAGAATATTTTGGTTTATCAAACAATCGTTGCAGCTCTACATTCAGTTACAACTGTTCCTGTTAGAAACACAAAAGCAAACATCTAATGACATAAATAATGTATATACAGAAGTCTGCAGCTGGCAGACCAGCAGCAGGACGTCAGTGGTCGGACTGGTGTGAAGGTATGTAGGTCTACCTCAATGAAAAGTAGACCACCTCTGGCTCTAGGGGACGCTCTGAGAAACATACAGTTAAAACAAGATAAGACACAGTGACAGGTATTTCATTGCTTTTTGGTCGATTAGACATTAAAGGAATCGTTCTATAATTATTTTCAGAGAGTGAAATGAGAAAACTGATTCCTCTCTCATGTCTTTAAACTAAACATAAAGTTACAGCCAGCAGCCGGTTAGCTTAGCTTAGCATAAGGACTGGAAATAGGGGGAAACAGCTAGTCTGGCTCTGCCCAAAGGCAACAAAATCCACCTACCAGCACCTCTATAACTCACTGATTAACATGTTGGTTCTTTTGTTTTTGTTTAATAAGAGTAAAGTTAGTCCAAAATACGTCAGAGGCATGATGTCAGTTCTTTTCAAGCTTAAAACCAAAAGTTGTGCTCACTGACATCATTGCACTACAGCTGGAGACACTGCACAGAAACACTGAGAGATACAGGAGTTACTGCAGAGCACAACTTATATACTACTCATCACTTATACGTTAAGAGATTCCTCCAAAATCCAAAGTTTATCTGAAGCTAATATGAAGCTTCAGCCATCTGAGTTAGTCAAATCAAGTCACAGTCATTTTAGTATTGTTACTATCCCTCCACTGCAGCTAAACAGGGAAACACAAACAGGGAATTTTATTAGGGATGCACAATATTGGAGTTTTGGCCAATAACTGATATGCCGATATTTCTAATTCATTGTGGCCGATTGCCGATACTGATATATGCACATATTTTTTTCCAGCTGGCTGAGGAGACTATTATGCATGCAAGCATAGATTGTACTAAGTATGATCAAGAAAGACAATATATGAGGGAAGAACTTAAGAAGACTGGAGTTCAGGAGCTCAGCATTAAAACTATAATGAACCTGCCAAGTTGGTGTAGCAGTAGAGATTTCTTTGAGTACATTAGACAGACAGGATTAATGTGTAGGATTTAATCTCTGGTCCACATTCCGGAGCAGAAGGTGGAGGTAATGCACCTAAAACGCTGGTTGCCAACCGCCGTTATAAAAAAGAAGTTGTTGTTTTTTTCTAAACAGAGTGGTACATCCTATCAGCCAGGGTGTTTCCTATCTGTGCAGCCGAACATAGCTCCTCCACGGACTATTTTACTCTGACGGTCCCAGTGCTTCCTCCGTGGGCTCCACTCCACTCAGCTGCCCGTCAAATCAGCTGCTTCTTCCCACTTTAACCTGAATAACTAACCGGGGCTCGGTGCTCCGGTTGGATCCACATGGAGAGCCGGGGCTAACGTTAGCTGAGAGGCTAGCGGAGCGTTAGCCGCAGCATGACCGGAGGGAAGCACAGCCAGCTAGCCTCCGCTAGAAGAAGCAGCTGGTCTGACGGGCAGCTGAGTGAAGTGGAGCCTGCGGAGGAAGCACCGGGACCGTCAGGGTGAAACAGTCAGGTGGCGGAGGAGAAGGCAACATATCGGCATCTCATAATCGGCAGAAAATGTCCATTTTGGGCCGATGCCGATCATTTTAGAGCTTATATCGGCCGATGCTGATGACATGCCGATGATATCGTACATCCCTAAATTTTATACATCATTCCTGATGATGTAATCAGAACAATGAGAAGGAAGCTTGGTATTGCACCAGAGGGCATCAGACTAGATCAGTTTCCTTGTATTTTGCGACATAAAGAGCCTTTGTGGTGCTGGATATTGTTGGACAGCGACAGACGGCCACTGCCATTAATCCTCATGTATTTTTAACTCTTTCTGACAGTGAATTAGTCATATTTTAAGATGTTTGCTTACTCGCTTGCCTCTAACTGCCCTGTGAGGGACGAATAAAGTATTCTTAATTGAACTGAATAAAAAGACTAATTTTGTAAGATATCCACTTGATTTGACCAACTCATGTTAGCCTCAGATAAACATTTGTGCACAGACTGTAGATTTTGTGCCTCATCACTGACTTTGAAGGATCTCGTTGTGCCCAGTATGAACACAATCTACATACAGTATGTGCAGTGATTATTGTATTGAGAGTAACTTACCTGTCCGACCTCTCCTGCTGTTTGGGCTGATGGCTATTTGTCCATAACAGCCGTCTGTTGTTCTTTTTACCGCTTTTACCATCTTTGATCAGGTCATGTTTGTTTTCTAGTTTTAGGTTCTTCTACTGATCAATAAGTCATTAACTGTATCAGAGGATTCTGATCAAACTTAAGCTGCCTGGATTCTTGTGTATGTTTGGACTCTCTGATGTTTTAGCTACGATGAGACTCCAGTGAAGTTACCATGAAATCTGGTTCACACATTCATGTTCTCCTCAGGAAGAACTGGAGGAACTTTGATCCTCTGACTTTTCATCCAGAAGCATCAGATGCTTTGTGCCTGAACTTGAATATGACTACCTTTTATGACCTCTAACTTTCTCTCAGATCATTCATTTTATTATCAGGCTTTCTGTGATTTTCTGCCTTTTATATCCTGTTATGATGTCAGATGTTAAACACTTTCAAATCATGAAGTGAACATATGAAAAAATGCTGCCTGTAAGACAAAGCCCAGGTTTCAGCTGCCTGATCAGTTTTATCTGAAGGCGACATCAGACCGACTTTAGTGGCTCGAGTGGAACTGAGTAGAAGCAGGTTTTCAGTGAATCATTTTAATCTTTCCAATAGATCTGTGTTTGTAGCTGGCAGCAGAATAAAACCTGCCTCATCCTGAAAAACCTGTTTGAAACTTGATAATAAAACTGTTTTTAATTCTAAATGTGGAAGCAAATTGTTTCTCATAATTGTTTCTAATAAAAAGTCACTTCATTTGTCCTGAGAGTTTCAGATTAATTTCTTTCTACTTTTCTCTCCCCCTCCTTTCATTCACTACTTCCTACATAACAGACACTCAGTAGTGAGCAGGATTTTCTATGTCTGATTTATAAAATGTGATACGTTTCATTGGTTCTTTCTGTAAATGTCCTGAAGCCTCCAGAAATGAACCAGTTTACACTGAACTGACTGGAAAACCTCATCGCTTTAATGGGAGGATGATGAAGTGCAACACCTGCTGGACAAATCTTCATGATGCACTTATATGGACAGATTCAATGCAGGTGAGTCAGAATATAAATGAACTTCCTGTTTATTGACATCTTTGGTGATTTGATTCATTATTTAACATTATTGAAAACACAGAAACTGGTTTATTGTTGTTGGAAGAAAAAGCATAAAGGTTTCTGATGGGAACGTTTCATCAGTCACATCTGTTCAGTTCAGAAGTGATGCTCTGTGGTGACAGATATGATGATGTCATCATAGTCATCATCCAATCCCTGCTCAGCCTGGGTGGGCGGGGTCATCACCATGGAGACGGCCAGGTCATTTCCTGCAGTCAGAGCAGGTTAGAAAGAAAATGCAGATAATTTATCAGCTGTTGGAGACAACTGTCAATCATCCACACCAGAATGAACCTGACTGATTGATTGATTGATTGATTGATTGATAGTTACTGAGTGTCTGTAAGGTGAGTGAATGATTCAGAATGTTACCTGTAGGCCTGTGTCGATATAAAGACACCATGATGAGAGTGGAGATGAAGTACAGACAGAACACCACTAGGTGGCAGACCAGTCTGAACACAAGCTGGAGGGTAGCTGAGGCAGGGGGCGGGGCTACAGATACAGGGCAAGGGGCTATATATGTGGGGGGTGGGGCTGTGGTTGTAGGTTTATCTGCAGAGAGAATCTCACCTGGTCAGGTCAACATGTGGATGAAATAAGTGGTGAAATCAAAGGTAATTTCCTCACCTGTGACAGTGATCCAGCTGGGTGGAGACTCTCCATGACTGCTGATGTTACACTTGTAGAGGCCTTCATCAGACTTGGAAACATGGTGGATGGTCATGTGACCTGCAGGCTCAGTCCTGATGAGGGAGCCATCTTTATAGAAATCAGCTGGGAGGTTGGAGGTCTTTGTTTTACAGTGCAGAGTGACATCATCTCCCTCCATCACAGGGAGGACAGGACTCTGCAGGATCACTGATCCATCTGAACACAGAGACAAACTACAGCATTTCATCATTTACACTCAGCTTCATCAATACTAACTCCACAGTCTGATCTTACCAGTGACAGTGATGTTGATGCTGTTACTGGTTGCTCCCTCTCTGGACTCACACCAGTAAACTCCACTGTCCATTGGGACGATGTAGTTGCTTTTACAGGAGGAACCAGCTGCTTCTCCCCACTTGACACACTCAGCTCTGGTTTGTCCGGTTGTGTTCCTCCTCAGCGTCCATCCAGCAGAGCTGTCGTCCTCCTCACAGCTCAGAGAGACAGAATCTCCTTTAAACATCTGAGAGCTGCTGGGACTCACAGTCAGAGAGGCTGTGAGAGAAACATAATGAGCCATTTAGTGTCATCCAAACTTAAGGTTCAACATTACATTTCAACATATCTATCAAACTGACGGATCAGTTACTCAAACTCAACTTCACGTCTCACCCACCAACACAGACCTTTGGGTTTGAACACCTCGTGAGTAGAGTCACAAGTTAATTCAAGATTTAAATCTGTCAGGACGTTGTGCAAGTCTCCATCTGTAAGTTGCACATCCATGTGCAAGTATCTCAGGTGTCAGGATGCTGCCAACAGTTTTTGTTAACACTTTATAATAAGTACAAACACGTCTGTCAAACACGTCACATCTCTTGTGTTTAAGTGTTCACTCATCATATAACAGTTTACTGACCTTGGTTTGTTGTGCAGCACAGCAGTGAGGTCAGCACTGAAAAGACATGATGACACTGGTTGGTTTGAGATTTGCAATTAATCAATTACTGATTTTAAATCACAAGATCGAACTCATGAATAGTGATGGAAGAAGGACTGAGATCTTTACTGAAGTAAATACAACACAGAGTAAGTACTTAATATGCAAAATGCCTCCATTTAGATATTTATGGTATTGGAATATTAATACTGATTAATTAATGTGAACATGAAAGCAATGTATACTGTTGAGTAGTCTAATAATCTACAACAATGTACATTTTATAAACGGATCATTTTATAAAGAAAGTTTTATCTGAAGTACAGCTACTGACCTTTAATAAAGTACAATATTTCTCTCTAAAATGTATTGAAGTAGAAGTACAAAGTAACATAAATACTTATGTATACTTTGTAGCACTGTAAGTAGAAGTTGTCAAATGTCTGTGACACATCTGTCTGTTCACATTAAGTTAAAGTTCAGTAATAGCAAATCTCCTCAAACTCCAAATATCAGCTGATAGTGGATCAAGAAAGTGAACTTTTGTTTGTTTGTTTGTTTTTTGTTCAATATGAAGCTTGTAGAGACAGGATGTACTTTGTGGGAGGAGGTGAGAAGAGATTCAAACAGTTCTGAGGTTTGTTTGCAGCCTCTGAATAATTTGGTGAAATATTTCTTGTAAATTTTATTTAACGTCCTGTTAAAGACGCATTTTAATATAAGACAAGAACAATCAAATCACATTTTTCTTTTTCTTTTTCAGTAATAATTCTGCAAAGTGAATCAGAAAGTTGAACAAAGAATTTCTCTTTGTTCATCGTATCTGTCAGTGGTAACGGAAAGTAACTCAGTACATTTACTCAAGAACTGTACTTAAGCACAGTTTTGAGGTATTTGTACTTTACTTGAGTATTTCCATGTGATGCTACTTTCTACATTTCAGAGGGAAACATTGTACTTTCTACTCCACTACATTTATTTGACAGCTTTAGTTACTTTTCAGGTGAAGATTTGACACAATGGATAATATAACAAGCTTTGAAAATACAACACATTGTTAAAGATGAAACCAGTGGAGCTCTTCATTAGAGACATAGATCCTCTGTCATTTATGGCCTTTCTCTCTCTCAGAGAAAGCTTTCCAGCCTGTCTCTCAGCTCTCTCTCTCTTTTCTCGTCTTTTTTGAAATTAGTTAGGAAACCCACAACAAAGCCGAACTTTTAATGTTATCAAATGAAGAGAGATGTCCTCTTCTCATATCTCTCATGGCAGGGTTGTACAGCTCTGATCATGACATGCTGTCAGAGAGCCCAGAAGCTCTGCCCTGCTGGCTCGCTTTTTTATTCCAAGTTGATTAATATTGAATGTGTTGCTTGTCCAAATTGCACCACGTTGCACTCCCTCGCTTCCCCAACAATTGGATGAACAGTTCTCGAGATATGTGAAGGACATACATACAGACAAACATTCCTTGTTTTATATAAAGAGATAAAATCATATTTTCATTTTAAAATGTTTTATAAAGTAAATATCACTCATATCTAACTACACCCATTAACAATGTTATTATTAACTGTGAACATTACAGATTGTACTCACAGAGCAGCTGCTGAAGAGATGTTTCCTCCATTGTACCTCATAGTGATGTGAGATCAACTCATTGTTCAGTCGCAGCAGTTAAACCCTCCTCTTTCCTCTGTGGAGGTGAGTATGGTGGTTGTGTGGTTTTGTCTTCAGCAGTTAACAGGAAAACAGTAGTTCAAATATCAACCAACAGTGGCTTCATTAAACTACACAAACACAAGTAAAAAGGTTGTAAATGAAGCAGATGAGTTGTTTCAGTCTGCAGTGAGACAAATGAAAAATGGAGCCTTAAATGTTTTGTTTTATCCCCCTGAATAATTTTCATGACTGTTTATGAGAATTTAATGTAACGTTTTCACGTGGTCACAATGTGAATTGGAAACCTGAAAATGTCTTGTTTTTGTTTCACTATCTGACAGTTCTGAGTTTGAAAATGTCTGTTAATGGTTCACTACATTATAAACTGTGAGCTGCACATCTACAGTTCAGTAAGAACAGCTGGTTTAACCACAACGTTGTTCTGTAATATGTTATAGAGATTTACAGCAGACATTTGTTATACTTCTCTTATCTAGATCAGTGGTTTAGATCATGAAGGTAAACTGGAGGTTTGTTTCCACAATGTGTGACTGTCAGACTGGACTCCAGCATTCCAGCGATGCCACGACTCCACATCACAGCTGTGATGTTAGAGAGTAAAATGTTGCCAGAACCAGTGTCTGTCTGTGGTTTGCTGCTCTGCTTCATGATCTGACTGAGACTCAGATATTTCCATTTACTCTATATTCATATATATTATATAATGTGCTGCTGCCACAATTTTTCATTGCATCAAAAACACTAATGGATGTAACAGTTCTGAGGTTTGTTTGCAGCCTCTGAATAATTTGGTGAAATATTTCTTGTAAATTTTATTTAACGTCCTGTTAAAGATGCATTTTAATATTAGACAAGAACAATCAAATCACATTTTTCTTTTTGTTTTCAGTAATGATTCTGCAAAGTGTCTCAGAAAACTGAACAAAGAATTTCTCTGTGTCCATCGTATCTGTCAGCAGTAACGTAAAGTAACTCAGTACATTTACTCAAGAACTGTACTTAAGCACACTTTTGAGGTATTTGTACTTTACTTGAGTATTTCCATGTGATGCTACTTTATACTTCCACTCCACTACATTCCCTCCAGACTCCCTGTTAACACATCTGCAGTTAGAGAAACAAAAGGAAACATCTCTGCTGTGTCTGAGCTGCAAATAAACCACAAACAGAACATCAATAACTCAGAATATAGAAGTCAAAGCAGCTCTGTTATGATTGTTGTTATTCTGTTTTTTTTCACATTTTTGTTTTTCTACGATATTTATCTTCTTTTTTATTTTTTTTTATTTCATTATCTTCATAAATGGGTAAGCTGTAAATTTAATTTTGTGCTCAGTCCTCAAAGTGAGCATGAATTTTAGACTTTTTTATGCTTTTTCATTTAGTTTATCATTATTGTTAATTTTATGGTAATTTCTTCTCTTATTTTAATTTATTATCAATAACACTCTGTATTGTGGTCTGTTGTAATCATTCTCTTGCAAGGACCCCAGGAAGACTAGCGGCCATTAAATTAGCAGCTAATGCCAATAAAGAAACAATAAGAGGCTGAAGTGAACCACTACTCCATGTTCTAAATAGGACTAAAACATCCATGTTTACTTCCAGGTGAGTTCAATTTCTCCATGAACCCTAAAGAGTTCGGTCTAGACCTGCTCTATGTGAAAAGTGCCCTGAGATGACTTTTGTTGTGATTTGGCACTATATAAATTAAATTAAATTGAAGATTGAATTGAACTAAACACAAAGTACATACAGTTTATTGTGTATGGAACATTACTGTCATGTCTTTCTTTTGTCACCTGGAAGAAAACATGAATGTTTTTAATCCTATTTAGAACATGGAGTAGTGCTGCACTTCAGGATCACGAGACTTTTTTTCTCTCAGGGCTTCCATACATAACTTCTAAGATCGATGGTTTTCTGTACTGTAACGTGTCCTCATTTCAACAGAGATAATACAACTATTATTTTATCAGCATTCAATCAGAGCTAATGATTATTTTATTATTTTCTCAATTAACTGATTAATAATCTGAAATGTTTAATTGTCTGAAAACCTTTAATTAATTGTCTGAAATATCATAATATCCCACAGTGATGTATTCAAATTACTTTTTATGTTCAACTAACAGTCAAAAAAATTTATGACAGCGAATAATTCACATCTGAGAATATTTTGGTTTATTGGACAATTGTTGCAGCTCTACATTCAGTTACAACTGTTCCTGTTAGAAACACAAAAGCAAACATCTAATGAAATAAATAATGTATATACAGAAGTCTGCAGCCGGCAGACCAGCAGCAGGACGTCAGTGGTTGGACTGGTGTGAAGGTGTGGAGGTCTACCTCAGTGAAAAGTAGACTACCTCTGACTCTAGGGGGCGCTCTGAAAAACACACAGTTCAAACAAGATAAGAGACAGTGACAGGTATTTCATTGCTTTTTGGTCAATTAGACATTAAAGGAATAGTTCTACAATTATTTTCAGAGAGTGAAATGAGAAAACTGATTCCTCTCTCATGTCTTTAAGCTAAACATAAAGTTACAGCCAGCAGCTGGTTAGCTTAGCTTAGCATAAAGACTGGAAACAGGGGGAAACAGCTAGCCTGGCTCTGTCCAAAGGCAACAAAATCCACCTACCAGCACCTCTAAAACTCACTGATTAACACGTTGGTTCTTTTGTTTTTGTTTAATAAGAGTAAAGTTAGTCCAAAATAGGTCAGAGGCATGATGTCAGTTCTTTTCAAGCTTAAAACCAAAAGTTGTGCTCACTGACATCATTGCACATCGATGAAATACTGAGAGATACAGGAGTTACTGCAGAGCACAACTTATATATTACTCATCACTTATACGTTAAGAGATTCCTCCAAAATCCAAAGTCCTTCTTTTGTGTAAAAATATATTTAATTTATATTTATTATTATATAATTTTATATTTTATCTGAAGCTAATATGAAGCTTCAGTCATCTGAGTTAGTCAAATCAAGTCACAGTCATTTCAGTATCGTTACTATCCCTCCACTGCAGCTAAACAGGGAAACACAAACGGAATTTTATTAGGGATGCACGATATTGGATTTTTTGCCGATATCCGATATGCTGATATTTCCAACTCATTGTGGTCAATTGCCGATACCGATATATGCACATATTTTTTTCCAGCTGGCTGAGGAGACTATTATGCATGCAAGCATAGATTGTACTAAGTATGATCAACAAAGACAATATATGAGGGAAGAACTTAGGAAGACTGGAGTTCAGGAGCTCAGCATTAAAACTGTAATGAACCTGCCAAGTTGGTGGAGCAGTAGAGTTTTCTTTGAATTTATTAGACAGACAGGATTAATGTGCAGGATTTAATCTCTGGTCCACATTCCGGAGCAGAAGGTGGCGGTAATGCACCTAAAATGCTGGTTGCCAACCGCCGTTATAAACCAAAAAGAAGAAGTTTTTCTCCCAAACAGAGTGGTACATCCCAACAGCCAGGGTGTTTCCTAACTGTGCAGCCGAACATAACAGCTCCTCCACGGACTATTTTACCCTGACGGTCCCAGTGCTTCCTCCGCGGGCCTCACTCCACTCAAGCTGCCCGTCAGATCAGCTGCTTCTTCCCACTTTAACCTGAATAACAAACCGGGGCTTGGTGCTCCGGTTGGATCCACATGGAGAGCCGGGGCTAACGTTAGCTGAGAGGCTAGCGGAGCGTTAGCAGCAGCATGACCGGAGGGGAGCACAGCCAGCTAGCCTCCCAGCTAACGTGAGCTAAGAGGCTAGCAGAGCATTAGTAGCAGCATGGCTAGAGGGAAGCACAGCCAGCTAGCCTCCACTAGAAGACGCAGCTGGTATGATGGGCAGCTGAGTGAAGTGGAGCCTGCGGAGGAAGCACCGGGACCGTCAGGGTGAAACAGTCAGGTGGCGGAGAAGAAGACAACATATCGGCATCTCATAATCGGCAGAAAATGTTCATTTCGGGCCGATGCCGATATTTCATTTTAGAGCTTATATCAGCTGATACTGATGACATGCCAATAATATCGTGCATCCCTAAATTTTATACAACATCATTCCTGATGATGTAATCAGAACAAACAGCAGGAAGCTTGGTATTGCACCAGAGGGCATCAGACTGGATCAGTTTCCTTGTATTTTGTGACATAAAGAGCCTTCATGGTGCTGGATATTGTTGGACAGCGACAGACGGCCACTGCCATTAATCCTCATGTATTTTTAACTCTTTCTGACATTGAATTAGTCATATTTTAAGATGTTTGCTAACTCGCTTGCCTCTAACTGCCCTGTGAGGGACAAATAAAGTATGATCTGAATTGAACTGAATAAAAGGACTGTAATTTTGGAAGATATCCACTAACGCATGTTAGCCTCAGATAAACATTTGTGCACAGACTGTAGATTTTGTGCCCCATCACTGACTTTGAAAGATCACGTTGTGCCCAGTATGAACACAATCTACATACAGTATGTGCAGTGATTATTGTATTAACAGTGACTTACCTGTCCGACCTCTCCTGCTGTTTGGGCTGATGGCTATTTGTCCATAACAGACGTCTGTTGTTCTTTTTACCGCTGTGTACACTACAGCTGGATCGCTCTCTGGAAAATAAAACACTGTTAAATGATGAGTTCACAATTTCAGGTTCTGTAGTTTTAAGACTAGAACTAAACTAGAAAAATTGTAAACTTATCCTTTAATACAAACAATGAAACTGCTGCAGAACATGTGATCCAAAAAACAAAACCCAGAATGTTAATAAGACTACAATACAAACATGACGTCATTTTTATTATTTTAAAATAAGATATCACAGGAAATGAATTGATCATAGCTGCAAACATCAGTGTAAATGTCCCCTCTTTGAACTGAAGTAAATTACAGATACATTTTTACAGTTTTTTTGCTTTTTAACACCCCTGCAGTGAAAGAAGGAGGAGACATAATTCAACAGGAAGCTGGATGACCACAGAGCTGTTGCTTCTCTGCAGTCCAACTGACACACTTCACACAATATGCAACACCATGTTGAAATGTTAAGAAAAGCTTCTCGTAAAGTTCAAATCGAAATATCGTGGTCGTCAGTACGAGCAACACATTTCATTACTATCATTTGACCCACTGTTAATATAAAAATATTGATTTTAGCAACTTTAAAGACGAGCTGCTGTACCTCTCGTCCTGTTCACTTCACAGCTGACGTCGTCTGTTCTTCTCACTGATGAATAAACTGGAACTGGGTCACTCTCTGGGAGATAAAACACAT
Source organism: Thunnus albacares (assembly GCF_914725855.1). NCBI lineage: Eukaryota > Metazoa > Chordata > Actinopteri > Scombriformes > Scombridae > Thunnus > Thunnus albacares. The sequence continues at coordinate 1,816,598 of NC_058127.1, read as the reverse complement.
ATTAAACTAAATATCATTACTGCAGCTGATACATGTGCTGAATATTTGTAGTAATGAGGCTAATGATGTCTAAAAATAACAAATAAAGGTGAAATGTATTCAGTAAAGACAAACAGTTAATGCACAATGAATAGAACACGAAATGTTATAGATATGTGAGCAGAATATACAGAAATGTGCACATTTATCAGTTATTGACATGAATCAAACAGCATTAAAAGTTCCAGTAATGAGTCTAAAGTAAAGCAGAGAAGCTGCTCTGGTTTTAACCTGTTTATCAGCCCTGCGGTGAACCTGACCAAATTCAACTGATGCGTCTTTAACAGTAAACAGGAAACTGGACGGCAGCAGAGCTTCTGTTCACTCAGACCACAAACTAAATTTAAACATGTATATTAACGTATAAGATCTATTGCAAGTTACCAGTGAAAAGTTTACTGTGAAGTATCAAAGTGAAAAATAATGTCAACAGAAAGTATAAAAGGTGAAATGCTGAGAATGAAAAGTCAGTTTGTGGCTTTTAATCCACAAAGTGAAACATAAATTTCTCTTCTGACGTGTAAACTCACATAAAACATTCAGTGACCAAAATCTAATGTTAAACTCAACTCACGTCCATCTAGACACAAGATATTCCTTTAAAGCAAGTCTTAACCCACAAATAACCCACGATGATCCAAAAACGTCTCCAATCTCAAACTCAATAACTCCTAATTAACTTCTCACAAACATACAAGTAGAAATAAACACAAACTCTGAAATACTGGAGGCCTCAATGTAGAACATTTATACATAGATGTAAATAAGATGTGACCATGAGGCACAAACTAAAGTTATAATCCTTAAGATTACAGCATGTTTTCCTCAACAGCCTTTCAGTGTATTTACATTTTGTGATTATCTGTCTGTATATAGTAGTTTTTATAGTTACTGGTGGAGTCCGTCCCTCCATCACTTGATCCACACTGACTTTTCTCTCGTGCAATGTGACGCAATAACAAACAATAACACATAATGAAAAAATAAACAACAAAAGGACTAATTCTGTTTGTGTGTGTATTAAAAACAAATTCAGATTGACTTTACATGCATGAGGGATTGACATGAAACACATTTCCTGCTGTAAAAAAAGTTTATGTTGTTATCATTTCTTATTGACTTTATTAAGACAACTTGAGTTTGGATTTCTGACAAAGTAGCAGCTCAACCAGTGTTTTCTGTTGTATTAAACACTTCCAAATCAACAAGAATTACGACTTTTTAACAAAGTATATCTAAACTGTTACACAAAAACTAAACCTACCTGTGACATGTTGAGTTTGATATCCAGGAGTCTGTGTCTGATCTGCAGGTTTCCTACGGATGCATCGTCTCACCAGTAGAACCAATAGAACCAGTAGAACAAGCAGGACCAGACCACAGACAGGCAGAACATACAGCAACACAAAGAGAGGAGGAGAGGGGGATGAGGAGACACCAGGAGGAGAGTGTGTAGGATAGGAAGGAAGTGTAGAATGAGGAAGTGTAGAATGAGGAGGAGTTGTAGGATGAGGATGAGTTGTGGTGGTGGGTTTGTCTGTGATAACCAAGAAATAATCCAAAAACAGTCAATAGAATTGATTAGAAATAAAATGCACTTATTAGAGTAAATATACAGTTTGCTCATTTTACTGGTCAGAAAGTAAGAAAATGAAACAAAGAAGATGAAGTTGTTTGGTTTTTGTGGATCTTTTCTGTTGCCCTCAGTTTATCAAGTGTGCTGTATGTCTGTCTGAAATATCTCAACTGCTGTTGGATGGATTTGTCAGACTTTCACGTTCCCCTCAGGATGAATGGTAAGAACTTTGATCCTCTGACTTTTTATTTAATGGCATCATCTGGACAAACTTATAACATGTCCAATAATAATATGTGCAATATGTGTCTTGAGTCTGAAGGACCTTAAAATACCACCAACAGCTGCTAGCTGCTCCAACTGATTCCCATTCAAACAGCCTCAACTTCTCTCTAGAAATACTGAGTCAATCACTGTTTTCAATGAGTCATTCTGGTCTCAATCTCTAAATTCAGGCCCTCTAATAGGTGTGCTGCTGGTCATTTTGGAAATTATTTCTCTGTTAAGAAGATTTGAAGACTTACAGTAGCTTTGATGTGTGCTATATGGGTGTTGATTGACAGCTGTGATTGACAGTTGGCACTGAGTTGTACTTTTGTCACAATATTTCACTAACTTTAATGCTGGATGCTGCAGACTCTCAGTCATCTTATTGTATAAACTGATATGTCTAAACTGCATCAACATACTTTTTTTCCACATTTGATTTTACAACAAAAAGCACTTCGTTATTAAATTAATGTATCTTAAACCTCCTAAGGCTGAGCCTTACCAATGCACCAACCATAATATGTATGACCGAAAAACAAAAAACATGAATCCTCTAATGCTGGAAATTCCAGATCTGGAGTAATAAATAAACAAATCTGACACTCAACACAGAGACAAACTACAGCATTTCATCATTTACACTCAGCTTCATCAATACTAACTCCACAGTCTGATCTTACCAGTGATGACAGTGATGTTGATGCTGTTACTGGTTGCTCCCTCTCTGGACTCACACCAGTAAACTCCACTGTCTACAATGGTTATAGGGCTGAGTTTACACAAAGAGCCATCTGGTTTTCCCCACTTGTCACACTCAGCTCTGGTTTCTATGGTTGTGTTCCTCCTCACCGTCCATCCAGCAGAGCTGTCGTCTTCCTCACAGCTCAGGGAGACAAACTCATATTGAAACATCTGAGACTTGCTGGGACTCACAGTCAGAGAGGCTGTGAGTAAAACATAATGAGCCATTTAGTGTCTTAAAGAAAACATCCAAGCTTAAGTTTTAACATTACCGCTCAACATATCTATCAAACACATGGATCAGTTGCTCAAACTCAACTTCACGTCTCACCCACCAACACAGACCTTTGGGTTTGAACACCTCGTGAGTAGAGTCACAAGTTAATTCAAGGTTTAAATCTGTCAGGATGTTGTGCAAGTCTCCATCAGTAAGTTGCACATCCATGTGCAAGTATCTCAGGTGTCAGGATGCTGCCAACAGTTTTTATTAACACTTTATAATAAGTACAAACACGTCTTCATGTTGTCATATTAAGTGGATATCTGCCACTTTTTAGCATCAAATTCCCTCTTTGTGTAAAAACAGCCTGATATTTCTGAGAACAGATGCATCAGATTCATGAATCTGGATTCCTGATAATGTGTGGCAACAAAAGAGAAAAAATAAAGCAACAGAAATCTTGATGTAATAACTCTCAGCATGTGTCTCTTGTGTTTAAGTGTTTGCTCATCAAACACATCATAACAATTTACTGACCTTGGTTTGTTGTGCAGCACAGCAGTGAGGTCAGCACTGAAGAGACATGATGACACTGGTTGGTTTGACATTTGCAATTAATCAATTACTGGTTTTAAATCACAAGATGGAACTTATGAATAGTGATGGAAGAAGGACCGAGATCTCTACTGAAGTAAATACAATGCCATGATAAAAATACTCCTTGCATTCAGAATAATTAAATCATTTGGGTTCATAAGTAAGTACTCATTATGCAAAATGCCTCCATTTAAATATTTATCGTATAAGAATATTAACACTGATAAATTACTGTGTACATGTAGGCAACATACTGTTGACTGGTCTAATAATCTAGAACAATGTACATTTTATAAACGGATCATTTTATAAAGAAAGTTTCGTCTGAACAAAAGCTACTGACCTTAAATAAAGTACAATATTTCTCCCTAAAATGTATTGAAGTAGAAGTACAAAGTAACATAAATACTTAAGTATATTTTGCAGCACTGTGAATAGAAGTTGTGAAATGTTTGTAACACATCTGTCACATTAAGTTAAAGTTCATGTGCAGTAAATCTCCTCAAACTCCAAATATCAGAACTTTTGTCACCAAATCTCTGTCTTCAACAGACTTCAATATGAAGCTTGTAGAGACAGGATGTACTTTGTGGGAGGAGGTGAGAAGATTCAAACAGTTCTGAGGTTTGTTTGCAGCCTCTGAATCGTCTGGTGAAATATTTCTTGTAAGTTTTATTTAACGTCCTGTTAAAGACGCATTTTAATATAAGACAAGAACAATCAAATCACATTTTTCTTTTTCTTTTCAGGCAGTAATTCTGCAAAGTGACTCACAAAACTGAACAAAGAATTTCTCTTTTCTCATCGTATCTGTCAGCAGTAATGGAAAGTATCTTAGTACATTTACTCAAGTACTGTACTTCAGTACAATTTTGAGGTACTTGTACATAACTTCAGTATTTCCATGTGATGCTACTTTATACTTCCACTCTACTACATTTCAGAGGGAAATATTGTAGTTTCTATTCCACTACATTTATTTGACAGCTTTGGTTACTTTTCAGATGAAGATTTGACACAATGGATAATATAACAAGCTTTTAAAATACAACACATTGTTAAAGATGAAACCAGTGGAGGTCTTCATCAGAGACATAGATCTTCTGTCATTCACGGCCTTTCTCTCTCTCAGCCTGTCTCGCCCTCAGCTCGCTCGACCTCTCTCTCTCGTCTTTTTTTAAAATGAGTCAAGAAACCCACAACAAAGCCCAACTTTTAACGTGAAATGAAGAGAGGTGTCCTCCTCTCATATCTCTCATGGCAGGGTTGTACAGCTCTGATCATGACACTCAGTCACAGAGCTCAGAAGCCCCGCTGCTGCAGAGCTCCCTTGTGTCTGCAACAATACACCCATTAAGTCTGAAGTAGATTGGATGAACGGTTCTCGAGATATGTGAAGGACAAACATACAGACGGACAGAGATTCCTTGTTTTATATAGAGAGATAAAATCATATTTTCATTTTAAGATGTTTTATACAGTAAATATCACTCACTGTATCTCAGCAGACACATTAACAATGTAATTATTAACTGTGAACATTACAGATTGTACTCACAGAGCAGCTGCTGAAGACATGTTTCCTCCATTGTACCTCATAGTGATGTGAGATCAACTCATTGTTCAGTCGCAGCAGTTAAACCCTCCTCTTTCCTCTGTGGAGGTGAGTATGGTGGTTGTGTGGTTTTGTCTTCAGCAGTTAACAGGAAAACAGTAGTTCAAATATCAACCAACAGTGGCTTCATTAAACTACACAAACACAAGTAAAAAGGTTGTAAATGAAGCAGAGGAGTTGTTTCAGTCTGCAGTGAGACAAATGAAGAACTAACCAGCTCTTTTCACCACACATTCTGATGAAAGACTTGAAATGTCTGATACAACACATGGAGAGTGACACGTACAAAGTGTAGGTTTTTTCCTCTGGTGTCTCATTGTGGTTTTCTGCTGGTGGAAGAAGAAAAAACAGGAAGTGAAACACTGAATGGAATACAGATTCACTGAACAGCCTGTTCTTTAATTATCTTTGACATGGAGCCTTTAATACTCTTAACTTAGCCCCCCGGATGATTTTCATGATTGTTTTTGAGAATATAATGTAGCATATTCAAATGGTTTTACTGTCTTCTGTCCGGTCTTGTTTTCTTGTCACAATCTACAAACCAAATCTGGTTATTTAAAAAAATGCAGTTATAGAGTTCCTGGTTCTGTTCTTTTTAAAGTTTTACTGTTTTTGCACAAACAATAAGTCTTTCTGAATAAAGTTTTTGTACTTTTCTCTGCTGTCAACTACATGCTGATGTTCAGCTGCAGCTTCTGAACCAGCAGCAGAACCGGAGAGTTCGGCCTCACCTGCAAAATGTTGCTGAAAGAGACGCAGAACAACCAATGACACAACCATTGTTGATCTTTCTTTCTGTTGGTTGTATGAACTTTTACATGTTGGTGTCCAGGGGCCTGATGAGCTCAGCATCTTTATCATTGAGGACCAAAGGGCCCGACCCCTTGGTTGGGAACCACTGGACTAAACTAGCTAACTGTATATAAAGTAATGTAAACTAGCTCCACCTCCAGCAGCTACAACAGTAACATGCTGCTCTAACACTGATGCTTCACTATTAATAATCTAATGATGTCATATATAATAATATATCAGTCAGAGGGACCAAACCACTACTTTTACTGCAATACTTTAACTACATCAAGCTCATAATACTTATGTACTTTTACTGCAATACTTTAACTACATCAAGCTCATAATACTTATGTACTTTTACTGCAATACTTTAACTACATCAAGCTCATAATACTTATGTACTTTTACTGTGGCAGATTTTTCATGCAGGACTTGTTTTTACATTGCTGTATTAGTACCTTTGTAAAGGATATTAGTACCTTAAGCTTATTCTCAGACGTAACATCACGTGTTAAAGACATGTGACGTTACATTATGATTCTGATTAGTCAGTCAAGAAGTCACCCAATGTGTTTGAGTGCTGATTGGATGGAGAGCCGGAGGAGGATGATGAACCAGGTTTGTGTGAGAGACTCACCGCGTACCTCTCACACGTGAAGCCGGTGTGGAGAACCTCCTCTGGAGAGAAGGTGTGACTGTAACCTCGGTCTCAGACAGTCAGTTCTCCACAGAGGGGGAACCACTACGAGTTTGTGAACATATTCTGTCTCCAGAGGCGGGATTTTCTTCTCTGTCGGAGTAATATTTTCAGTGGAGTTTGTAAGATGGAGACTTTGGGTGTTAATGCCAACAAACACGGAGAGATGCATCCGGATAGGAGGCAGGGTGTCGGGGGGAAACTCAGCTGCTCCTCGGTCAACCAGGAGGACTGGATGTTTCTCCAAAACTCTGCAGGGAGCTGATTTTTCCTCATTAATGGACTATGAGCGGGTGAGTAACTATATATGAAATCAATCAGTCATCAAGTGCGGGCAGGAGGATTTATCCAATGTTATGTCCTGATCATTGATCATTTCCTGGTGTGAATTCCGTTATTTCCGTGTAACCGGACAGTATAACGGCACACCTGAGACGCAGGTGTTTGTAGTTCTGAAGTGATGAACTACAGGCAAACAAAGTGAGGCTTTAAAAGCTTAAAGCTAAAATAAAATACATAAACTGATTGATATTTGTGTGAATGTGGAGTTGTGAAATAACTTCAGGTCCAGGCTCGTGCTCCTTCCTGTTCAGCTTAGCAACAAAAGTCAATACTGATATAGAGCACATAGCTATAAGTCTTGATGTGAGTAACAGTTTCAATTTACAACATCACTGCGCTTTGTTCTGGATTACATAAAATAAATTACGTAGAATATTATACAAACTTTCACTCAGTACTTTATTAGGAACACTTGAGTAATCTAATGCAAAACAAATTCTACTTTTATGAAGCTTAGAGACTGTTATTTATTGGCGGGGGGCTGGACTGTGACTTGGTTTCTTTCTTTTTTCTTTTTTTTAACTTGATCCTCTGGAGCCACAAATATTTGTCCTTGAGCCTCCCTGTGCATAATGTTCTTATACAACATGCAAATCCTCCTCACAAATAATGGCATCATCACACAAGCTTTACCCTTGATGGTCGCATTAACGAAAGTTACTAAAATGAAATCCTGGAGTTGAAGAAAGTCTTGGTTTTCTGCACCAAATTAGCTCTGCTGAAGGTCTTCCTTTGCTGATTAACTAAAACTTGTCATTGAAAGTTAATCTTGGAGAGATTGATATGGTTATAATTATAATTTTACTGTTATCTGAATTACTCAGCCCTCTGTAAAATTATAGCTGGACCACCAATCACAAAGCTGAAAGCGGCATTTTCTTCCCAGCAACTGTGGAGGCGCAAAATTCTGATAGACTGACAAAAGGGGCCTCTTTCATTTAACCCTTCACATCCCAACACAAACTGAACTTTAATGAGTCCTGTCAGCATACAGCGGTAAAACACGTATTTAAAATAAATACAAAATAAAACCATTTAAAGTTGTGTGTCAAAATAAAAAACTTAAGTCCCTCCCCAGTGCTTAAAATCTTGTTTTGCAACCTCATAAATAACCAACAGCTCCTTATATGTTTTCAGTTTTTGTTGACATTGTCAGAAAGGTGATAATTTTGCTTTACATTTATTATTGAGGTGGTAGTGGGCGGTGGTGTACTGGAGTCTATTATAATGAAAAGTGTTCCTAATATTTTCCCCCTCATGTATGTTAATGAAGTGGACAAAATATTTTATATATGTAGTCAGAATTCAGAGAGGACATAATCTGCATATTCCAGCTCTACTGGAATATCTTTTATTTACAGTTTAAAACTCCTTACTTATCTGATTTAATGATGTGATGTCAGCATGATGGAAGCAGAGGTAACAGCTGCAAATGAAGCAGTCAGAGCAGGCTGAAGTCCTGGACTTTGACTTCCAGGGAGCATTTCTGCAAGTTTGGAACCTTTGAACATGTTTAACATCCAACATTATATCAATAATCACAAAAAGCATGATATGTCTCATTTAAATGCAGGTATAGTCCAGCCTGGTCTTCAGAATAAAACGTTGGTATTGTACGTCTCTACAAACCACATAAACTTTGAATATCTACGTTTCAACATGTGTATTACATAGCATATTAACATTTCTACAAAATGTACCATATCAACATTTCTAATGTGACGTAGTTCACATGAGATCTATATGAGCTGACTTTCTTATTAGGAGGAGGAGGAGGGGTTGGTGGATGGATAGGAAGTTTCTTGGCAGAAAGTTGAAAGTTGGAAATCAGCAGAGAGCAAGACCACCTCGAAACCAACACCTGTTTCTTCTTCCTGTTTCAATTGACAAAAGCAGGTGTTTTTAGTGAGACGTCGGGACATTTGCAGCTGTTTTTATTTTTTTATTTTATTTTAACCCAAACCATGATCTTTCCCTAACCCTAACCAAGTGGTCTTTGTGCCTAAACCTAACCAGACCTTAACCACAACGTTGTCATACCATGAAACATCATTATTCAAAGGAGAATGATCGACACTGAAACAGACATTCAACGTATCCGTGGTTCGTAGAACGTACAACGCCAACAGTCATGTGACATGAGGAGCCAATCCCTGCTGTCTGTCTGGGTGTGGATAGAGCGACCAACTGTGTTCTACCTCGAAGGAACCGAAACTCTGTGGTCATGGATTCTTCAATAGCAACGTCATTTGTGTCTTTTCTCATCTTTTCTCTGACTTCTGCATTTGAAGGTGAGCTGTGTGTGTGTGTGTGTGTGTGTGTGTGTGTGTGTGTGTATGTGTGTGTGTGTGAAGAAATGAAACCCTGCCAGTGGTACTCGGAGTCGGTTCCGTTTTACGGTTTTTGCATTAAACATGTCGCTCGTGTGAATTTTAAAAGTCACATTTCTTTACAAACAAAAATCATCAAGTGAACTGATATTTAATGTTTGATGGACTGAACTGTTCAAAACTGTATTTATGTAGTATTTAGGGTTTGTACTGCAACCCAATGACTGTAATTCCACTTCAGATGAGCAATAAAAGAAAATGGAGATCTCCCTTGTGTAACAGGCAAAACTGAAAGTGTTCCAGCAGGAGAAGCCCTTCACTCAGGGACATATACTGGCTGCTGAGCAGCTTAAACCCCACAACACAACGGCCAGCCTCGTTCTTTACAAGTTCAAAGACAATAGTGAGTTTGTTTGACACAGCTGAGCTGTTTTCTCCAAAATACTGAGTGTATTCTGCTCAGAATTTCTTATAAACTGAGAAAACAACTTTTTTAACTCCTGTTATGTTCAGCTGTAATAACAGTAATAATGTACCTGAACATTTTTTAACATTTATTTTAAACAATGTTTACAACAGGAAACCTCAGAAAGAAAGAAAATTGGGTGTGTTTGTGTGAGGATAATGTATCCAGTTGTGTATGAAAGCAAATATAATTGCCATATAATTATAATAATAATAATTTTGACACTTAATCACTACTGAATACTTGATGTTGAAATTTAAATATCTCAGAATTTATTTCACTGAAATATTTGACTTTGAAAACCATTTTTCTGAATTTTCATTTTGTGAAATTTTCAAGTTGTGCAATTCCAAAAATTTGATTTCCAGTATTTATTTATTTTAGGGTTCTCAAATTCACCATTCATCCTTCTGTTCAGATCTGAATTTAATCTGAATGTAAAATAAATACTGGAAATAAAGTTTTTGAAATTGAACAACCTGAAAGTGAATATTCAGAATTTCACAAATTGAAATTAATAAAGACGGTTTTTAAAGTCAAACATTTCAGTGCAATAAATTCAGTGATATTTAACAACATTAAAGTATTCAGTAGTGATAAAACTTCAAAATGTGATATTGAGTTGCTGATCTAATGTGACAGATCCTGTGAAATGATGTTTGGGAATAATTTAAAAGCCTGTGGTGCTGTCTATGGCTGAGACAGATTCAAAGCAGAAGACACTGACACTGAAGTTACAGACTTTTAGTTGTTAAAGCCCAAAAACATGCTTCTAACTTTATTATATGAACATGTGTAACTTCAGTGTCACAGATAGTGTAGGATATTTGAGGCTGAGGTTTCTCTCACAGTTGTTGACTTTGAGTCTGTAATGTCTGTAAATGTAAATGATTGATGAGCTATGTGGAATGAGAGGCAGGAAGCTCCTTTATTGACATTATCTTATGTGAGTGTTGTTTGAGTAATAAAGCGTCTTGGCGTTCACCTCGAACCTGCTAGGCCTGTGGTCTCCTGGTCAATTAGTTGGTCGATATGCTCTTGTCCGACCGAATTCTCATTGGTCGAATAATCTCCATGTTACTTTCATAAGTAGAGAAGTGCTACATCAACAGCTTTCCAGGATTATTCCATTATTTCCTGTGGCAGGAGGGACAGACTAACAAATTACCTGTGAAAACGGTAAACCCCCGTTGTTTTCACAACTTTGAACTTGCCCAACCTAATGGAGGCTGCTGGGTCTAACTGTACTCCACGTTTAATGAGCGTTTACTGAATCAGTGTTTCTCCTACAATTATAACAGCGAGGACTCTGCCAGGCCAGAAATATACTTTTTAATGCCAAAAATAACGACAAATATCCATTAATTCGGAAATCTATAGCATTTGGCAGCCTCTATGCAGCACTGTTCTGATACGTGAGTCAACCTCTGCGCCATTGCCTGGGAAACTCTTGGTAGCGTAGCTCTGTTAAGGAGTATGTTTGCGTTGCGAGTGGGAAAGCGATCAGCAGGAAAGTGGTGGTTGATGCGAGCGGAGCAGAGGAAAAGGTTAGCAGTAAGTTGTCAGTCTGGCAGTAAATGTACAGCACAGACTACAGTGTGTCAGTTAATAAATGCTGCCGTTACCCCCCCCCCCCCCCCCACGACTAATCAATTAGTTGAAGATTATGTACGATTTCAGTCGACCAAGATTTTCTTTGGATGACTACAGCCCTAGAACCTGCATCTTATTGGTCCGCTTTCTGTCTGCCTCTGAAGCCTCTGTCTCTTTTTACCTGGAAGGTGTATGTGCACATATACACACGTCTATCTTCTTCTTTTGTTTCTTTTGTGGTAGGTAGGTAGGTACTAGTACAATCAATGCTGTCTGTGTGTGTGGTTTGGAGGGATTCTGCAATCACATTGTGTCTCATATTTGGCCTAATTTGGTATTTTTACCCTTTGTAGCCTCCATTCTCACTGGCGGGTCAATTGACCTGAACAGTATGTGTGTAATATAAACATGCAGGCAGAGGGTTGCAAAGAGGTTAAATCAGTCATTTTCCACTTACATGTTCATTACTTTAATTAAGCCCATTAGAAAATATTTAATGCTCCAAAAATAATTAAAAATATTTCTCCTGTATTTTTAAACTTTGAAACGGGTCGGTTTGACCCGAAATATAACAGGAGGGTTAAAGTTCAACTGAAATCACATTTAGTTTGTACATTGTGCAGTCAGAAATAACATCAGCATAGGGCTGTGCAATGAATCAAAGAGTAATTTTAGTCATATTGATTGAAATAAATAATAATAATTGATTGTCACTCTAAAAGATCCGGCTCATAACATAAATGTTATTCAGATCTATTTATATTAGGCCGACTTATTTGACATTTACAGGATATGTTATACTCTGTCATATCTTACTGTAAACTTCCTGTTTTACCAAACAAATACCTGAAGTGTTCTTAATTCCTGAATATGGTAAATAAATATGACTAAGTCATAATTCAGGTTTTCAGTTTATTTGTCAGTACAAATGACTAACAAGAGTGTCCACTGTGAGAACAGTGGATATGTTTCTAAAATGTATTTATTAATAGTTTTTTTTATTATTATTATTAAATGGAAGAACAAAGGTCTTTGGGAAAATGTCAGAAATGCTCCTTGTCTCAGTGTGGCGGTGTCTGTGTTTGATTGACACCAGCTGGAGCTGTGTTTAAATTAGAGGATGCTGTAAAATGAGTTAAGTTTTAAAAAAAAAAAACCTACAGTTTAATCTGCTCACAATGAGATTTTTTCTTAATGAGCTGTATTACCCCGGGATTCCAAAGGCTCCGATTCGGTTTTGCTCCGTCCTCTGCACGGCGCCCTATTCCACCGGGAGCGTGTCAGAAGCGGAGCGTCTTCACCGTGGGGAAGCCTTCCGCAGTTTAAAGTCAGTTGCACTCCTACTACAGTAATTACAGCAGCCTAGTTAAATCTAACAGAGTGCCTTAAGGCTACCGTAATTACTGCAGTAGCAGGGCAACTAAACTGTCCAATTTTGTTAACTTGCTCAGCTTTCGTTGATTTGGTCATTTTCCTTGATCTTTGTGCTTCTGCTGTGGTTAATTAGGCTACGTAGTTAAATGGTTTCTTTATTCGTCTGTTTGTAATTGCGTTTGTTGTTGATATACGACCAGGAGTCTGCACAGGGTGTTTTATTTTGAAAATTGACCGGATGCTCAATGCTGTTTCTGTGTCTGACTTCCTGCCCAGCTCGATCTGCTCTGTGCTGCTTGACGCGGCTTCCGTGAAAAATAGACGAGGCACCTATCTTTAGCGCAGTGGAGCGGAGAGCTGCCTCTGGGACGCTGCTGAAATGTGCCGTCGCGCGCCCGTTGGAATCGGATACATTGACTAGAGTGGCTGTGATCAGCTCCGGCAGCTGCGTCGGAGCCAGAATGTGGCGCACGCGCCCAGTGGAATTTAGGGGTAAATGATTTTTACTTCCTGCTTTTCTGTTTTTGTTTAGATCAGCGAAACGTAACAGCAAAGCCTGGAGATACTGTCACTCTTCAGTGTCGGAGTCCAAGAGGTGAAGCCGTCAAATTGTTAGAGTGGAGCAGACCTGAACTGAAGACAGATGGTTATGTCTACTTCTACCGTGACGAGCACTCATATGAAGACTCCCAGCATCCGACTGTTCGAGGTCGAGTGCAGCTGAGAGATCCAGAGATGAAGGACGGAGATGCTTCTGTGATTTTGAAGAACGTCAACATCAACGACACTGGAACATACGAGTGTCGAATTATAATCAGCAACACAGAAGGCAGAGACGTTGAGACCAAGCACATCATCCAGCTGAACGTCACCAGGGATAATACTATGATTGTAATTTGTCTGTCAGTTACTGGTGTGCTTCTTGTTCTTCTTCTTGGTATATCTAGTTTTATATACATCAGAAAAAGTAAAGAACCTGTGATGAGGTCATATCAGCCTCCTCCTGAAACAGAAAGTGTCCCTCAGCAGGTATAAAATATCCCTGATCTCTTCTCTCCTGAATCTTTGTGTGCTGCTGCTGTCACACAGAGATGAAAACGTCTTGTTTTAAAGGGTCAGTTCACTCAAACAACAAAATATGTTTTGAAACTACCTGCATGGCCCAATACTACTAGAGATACATGAGAAATAACATGCATTTTTATAACTAACTTCAAACAAACAAAACACAGAAAAAGCTTTAAAAAGTATTATTATTTTAAGTATCAGGGAGCCTATTTCATTACTTAATGGCCTTAAATCAAAAGAGAGTCAAAATCTTGCCGTTGATTCATGTGAGATCAGTACGACAGCTGCAGATCTCTAGAGTGGCTAAAATTACTGATTAATGAAGCTTTATATGTAGATTTAAAGGCAGATGGCAAGATATGTGCATTACTTTAATCAATAACACTAGATCTGGAGAATAGCATGAATTCAGTTTTAATTTTATTATATTATTATTATATTTAATATATATTTTTTATATAATACTAATCTAAGATGAATGGGCAGGATTTCAAACACTAACTGTGTGAGCTATAGTAGCATGGCTAGCAAGTTAACAACAGCTTTCTACAAGCTATAAATTATACAGCTTATGAAGAATGTTATTGTTATTTATTTATTTTATGCTCACTGCAGCCAATCAGCTTTCTTCTCTCCTGCTTCTGTGCTCTGTTGACCCTGGGTGCTGTCTGTCAGGATCCAATGAATCCAACAGTAACCGAATCTGACATTATGACTCTCTAACCGACCTAATTTTAGTCATATTGATTTAAATAGTGTCACTCTAAAAGATCTGGCTAATAACATAAATGTTACTCAGATCCATTGATATTAGGCCGACTTATTTGACATTAACAGGATACATTATATTATGTCATATCTACCAAACAAATACCTGAAGTGTTCTTAACACTATTTAGTCAGATATTGTTAATGATGTAATGGTGACAATCAACTGTGATATTGATCAGTGGTGGTCAGGGTCAGCAGTGATGATTGGTTGTCTATCATCACATCAGTCAGAATCAATGTTTAAAATGTGTGCAGCAGAAATAACTGACTGACTGAACCTGAAAATCTTCAGCTCAGCAAATCAAACTGTTTGCCAAATATTATCCAATCCAATATTATTCTTTAATAGCAACAGGCCGAGTCCAAACTGTAATTTAGAAACATAAAAGCAGTGAAATAATTGAAATAAATGTCTTGAAGAAATTATATCTCAGCAGGACACATGATCATATCCAATGGCAATTTTAGAAATATCATTGGCCACCCCAGATCTGATTGGTTGTTGGTCAAGTTCATTAACATAATAAAGTGGAACAAATGTTGGTCAATCAATGATGACAGCTGATCAGCTGATACAGGCCCAGTTTGCCGTTTCCTTCTACTATAGTAATGGTTGGACTGAGGCTGTGAATTTGAATGTATATTTGGAGCTGGGATATGTGTATGTGCTGGAAGCATTAGCATTTTGTGCTAGTGATTAGCATTAGCGATTAGCATATGTAATTTACAGTCTAACGTGTGTTAAT
The DNA here is from genome assembly GCF_914725855.1 of Thunnus albacares. Classification (NCBI taxonomy): domain Eukaryota; kingdom Metazoa; phylum Chordata; class Actinopteri; order Scombriformes; family Scombridae; genus Thunnus; species Thunnus albacares. Next base: position 1,801,355 of record NC_058127.1, on the reverse strand, counting down.
AGATAGCATTAAAGGCCATTTTGACACAACAAAGCCCATGAAATGTTTAGTTTATGTTCATCCACCACAGTAGTTTGTTTAGTTTTGTTTAATAGCATTTCACTGTGTCATGTAAATAATGTTATTTGTGTTCAGAGTGTGTAAGAGTGAGATTATTGCTGTGAGTCTGTAGAGATGCAGACTGGAAAGTGAGTTTTATTGTGTTTTCCAGCCAATGTTAGACTGTCTACAGTAGTTTATACTGTAAACACTGTTATAATGTGATATTTTCAGTGTGTATGATTGATTGTTTCTGTATTGTGTAGGAAATGTTCAGGTGCAGATGTAGGTATTTGTAGTGTTGTTTATGGGATGTTTGAAGTAAGTGAAGTTCATTGAGAACTTTAAAGCAGGACTGTAAGCTAAAGTTATTAAAGTTCACAGTTCAGAGATAATAGAGCCGATGCAAGCTGAGTTAACACTACAATGATATGAATAACATGCTGACAACTATTTTAAATATGTTTGCACAGTTTTGCACAACACATTTATTCACAGTTAACCCCTGTGAATAAATGTGTTGCATCAGTTTGTACCCAGAGCTTCATTCTGAACTTGTAACATATAATATATTTACTGCGCTACAAGGAAACTGCTCTTATAAATGTGTAGACTATCCTGAACATAATCACTGATTGAATATAGACATGTTTAAATAACCACAAAGTACAAACATTACAATTGATGCTAACATGAGTTTTTAAACTCAGATATGATTTCTCTGTGCATAGATTGAAGCAATGTGATGATTTGAACATTTACACATGTATTTACACATTTTGATCAGCTGTCATTCATTAAGGTTCACTATGTGATGGTCACCCCGGTCAAAATGTTCTATTCTGTTCTACAAGCTTCAGCATTAGAAAACATAACTGCATCAGAGGCAGTGATTGTAATTAATAATGACATCCATTTTATTTCAAAATAAAATAAAAGTAAAATAACACTTTTCACATTAAATTGATGATTATTTGTCTTGTATCAGATGTTTGAGCTTCTCACTCTGTCAGATTCTTGTATTTGTATCTCAGGTTTATTTCTTTTCTCCTGTATGTGTATTTGTTGACATTTAATTTTTCATTATTAAATATCTATACTTTTTAACATGTTTCCTGTTTTGATAAAGACTTTGTTCATAATGTAGATGAGCTGGATTCATGTTATATATTCATTTATGTTTATAACCAGACTTCCTGTTTAGTTGTTTACCTGAAGCTGAGCTGTTGAACCTGTTGATACTCGTCAGCTGTGCAGGTTTAATAAAACACACAGTGCAGAGTTCATCTAGCGCCACCATCAGATGTACACCATCTGTATATTCCCTAAAACCACTAAAATATTGCTTTACCTGACTTGTTATCAGCGTTAATGCCAATACATAACTTAACATGGACAGCAACTACCGGTTACAACCTAAAACCATATTACAAATTACATGTGAGCAAAAAATTGATGTGAAATATGTGAATTAGTAAAAGTTTCTTGCCATCAACCAAACATTTACTTTCGTCCGTCATGTCTCTGCGTATACAAACTTTCTTCCAACTTTCCGACTTGTTGTTCCAGCTTGAGGGGGTTTTCATGTGAATGTCAGAAACTCATTCTTCCAGTTACTCCAACACCACATGAATGCCACATATGTCCTGTTGTTTCAGGGAAAATGGTGGTTTGGGTTAAATACTGAATAAGACGACGGGTCGACAGTGTTGACTTTTTAATATTTAACCAACATCTTTCCTGAACCTTGAAGTGCTTTGAATGTCTAAACAACAATAACGACTCACACTTTAAATTCAGATTAGATGTAAATGAAAGCAGAAGCAGAGCAGACATCTGTCATTTTATAAAGAAATTGCAGGGATTTTTCAGATGTGACTGCAGTGTGTTTCTCTTTCTGTTTGGATCATGTTATTGTTTGTCTTTCCTCTCATGTCAAATACAAAGCTCAAGTTGTTTCCTGAACATGAACAGAAAGCAGCTCAGTAGAAACGCAGCCTGACAAACTGTTCATACTCTGAGTCTGTACAGTATCATTATTAGTCTCTATAGCAAACCTCTGAGTCACACATCTGTATTCATTCATCCATAATGATGCTTGCAGAGAGCAGAGAGTTAATAGGTTTGACACAGATGTTTCTATGGAGAAAAAACATTCACAATCACACTAAATCTTGTCCTTTGTTACCGAAAACATGAGAACAGCCAAAATGATTACAATTAATATTATTATTGAATGTGAAGAACATTTTTGAATACATACAGGTTAAATTCAACTGTGTATTAAATGTGCAAAGATGTGTAACAGTTGAAATTTTTCCACTTTTGTATATTCTGTTTAGGAATAGTTATAAAGTTTTAGTGAAAACAAAAGTGTTTTTACTGCCCTCAAATATAGAAAATGGGTCAAATTTGACCTGAACAGTATTATACTGATAATACTTAATGATAAAATTATGTGTAAAAACACGTAAAACAGCCAGAAAATAAAAACCTACAGCTGACAGACATCAGATGACTCATGAAATTAGTTCAGATTCCACATCTGGAGCTTAAAAATGTCCAAATGTTAACCCATAGAGCACGCTAGAGACCTTCTCCAGTGTGTCTGAGACCTTCGCTGGCCAAGTTGGCAGACTTTCAGTTGGCTCTTTGATTGCTTGAATGAGATGAAATAATTTAATCATGTGGCTCTTTTAGACTTTCAGTGAATCAGTTTTAATACTGAAGGGACGAATAGAACAGCCAGTTAATTGTGATATTGATTTTAGGTGATATCACTCAGCATTATGTCAACATGTTTCTAAAATGTATTTATTAATAGTCTTTTTTTATTATTAGATGGATGAAAAAAGGTTTTTGTGGAAATGTCAGAAATGCTCCTTCTGGTCTCAACGTGTCGGTGTCTGTGTTAGACAGCAGCTGGAGGGGCGTTTAGATTAGAGGATGTTGTAAAATTCAGCCTGGTCGCCAGAATAAAACGTTGGCAGTTTACGTTTCTGCAAACCACAGGAACTTTGAATATCTACGTTTCAACACGTGTAATACTTATCATATTAACATTTCTACAAAACGTATCATCAAAATTTCAACAAAATGTATCATATCAACATTTCTAAAGTGACGTAGTTCACATGTGATCTTTATGAGCTGATCTTTCCTATTAGGAGAAGGGGCAGGTGGATGGTTAGTAAGTTCTTGACAGCAAGTTGGAAATCAGCAGAGAACACGGTTCAAGACCACCTTGAAACCAAAGCCCGCTTCCCGATTCAACTGAGAAAAGCGGGTGTTTTTAGTGAGACATCGGGCGTTTTTATTTTATTTTTATTTTATTTGAACCCAAACCATGATCTTTTCCTAACCCTAACCAAGTGGTCTTTGTGCCTAAACCTAACCAGACCTTAACCACAGCGTTGTCACACCATAAAACATCATTATTCAACGTGTAGAAATGTTAATATGCTACGTTTGTATAAATGTTGATATGATACGTATTACATGTGTTGAAATTTATATATTCGTATATAAACGTTTCTGTCGTTTGCAGAAATGTTCAATGGCAACGTTTTGTTCTGGCGACTGGGTTGCAAAATTAGTTTACTTAAAAAATATATATACAAGTCCTGAGTGTGAAGGTGTTTCAGTTTATCTGCTCACAATAAGATTATTTAGTCACGGATCAGGTGTTTGTGTTTATAAGGGTGTTGATGGTGAGATGAATGATGTCAACAGAGTTCAGTAGATAATGTCTGACATGAGTTTGAAGAGTTCTTCAGTCATCACCTACCTGACAGCTGATACCTCACATCTGTTTCTGCTCTGCAGGTCACACAGCTGGAAACACCTGGACTGAAGGAGACAAGGATGGAGGAAAGAAGGAGGAACGAAATCCTGGACTAACAGTTGGTCTGTCTGTTGCTTCTGTGCTTCTTCTTCTTGCTGTTATTGTTGGTTTTGTGATTCATAGACAACATAAACAGCGTCCTGACCAACATGTTCATTATAGAGCACCTGTCCCCCAGCAGGACTGAAAGGTCTCAGATCTCTGAACTCCTGAATCTTTGTGTCCTGCAGATTTCACAGCCCAAGACATTGACAGAATTGTCCCTAAGTCACTCCTGAGTTGTCTTGGTGTGCTGAAGGTCATTGTTCTGTTGGAAGGTGAACCTTTGGCCCAGTCTGAGGTCCTGAGCGCTCTGGACCAGGTTTTCATTAACGACATGTACCTTGCTCCGTTCAGCTTTCCTTTAACCCTGACCAGTCCCCCAGTCCCTGCTGCTGAAAAACACCCCCACAGCATGATGCTGCCACCACCAGGCTTCACTGTTGGGATGGTACTGGGTAGGTGATAAAGCGCTTCCTGGTTTCTTCCAGACATGACAGACATCCACTGTATGCAGTCTGCACGCTGTCTGCTTTGAGTAAACTGAATTTAGTCTCTTCTCCAGTATGAACACACTACAGACTCAAGGCTGTAAATTTTGGGACACAGTCTGAAAAATGTTACGAAGCTCCTAAATGAGTCGAGTGAAGACTCTTCACAGGAGACAATCTTTGACTGAACTCAAGTAAAACTAGAAATGAACAGAAAGTTTTAAAGACTCCATGTTAACACATCTGCAGTTAAACAACAGGAAACATCTCTGCTGTGTGTCTGAACTGCAAATAAACCACAAACAGAACATTAATAACTCAGAATACAGGAAGTCAAAGCAGCTCTGTTATGATTGTTGTTATTCTGTTTTTTTCACGTTTTTGTTTTTCTCCTTTATTTATCTTCTTTTTAAATTTTTTTATTTCATTATCTTCATAAATGGGTAAACTGTAAATTTAATTTTGTGCAAAGTCCTCAAAGTGAGCATGAATTTTAGACTTTTTCATGCTTTTTCATTTAGTTTATCATTATTGTTAATTTTATGGTAATTTCTTTTCTTATTTTAATTGATCATCAATAACACTCTGTATTGTGGTCTGTTGTAATCATTTTCTTGCAAGGACCCCAGGAAGACTAGCGGCCATTAAATTAGCAGCTAATGCCAATAAAGAAACAATAAGAGGCTGAAGTGAACCACTACTCCATGTTCTAAATACGACTAAAACATCCATGTTTACTTCCAGGTGAGTTTTTATTTCTCCATGAACTCTAAACACAAAGTAAATACAGCATAATGTGTGTTAGCAAGTTATGTAACATTACTGTCATGTCTTTCTTTTGTCACCTGGAAGAAAACATGAATGTTTTGAGTCCTATTTTGAACATGGAGTAATGCTGCACTTCAGCCTCTAGTGGGCGAAATTCACCTGTTCTTAAGTCATAAACACAAGAGAGAAACAATTTAAATCAGACTTTCTCAGGGCTTCCGTACATAACTTCTAAGATCGATGGTTATCTGTACTGTAATGTGTCCTCATTTCAACAGAGATAATACAACTATTATTTTATTAGCATTCAATCAGAGCTAATGATTATTTTATTATTTTCTCAATTAACTGATTAATCATTCTGTCTGAAATATTATTATATCCCACAGTGATGTATTCAAATTGCTTTTTAAGGTTCAACCAACAGTCAAAAAATTTATGACGAAGAAAAACGGCAAATAATTCACATCTGAGAATATTTTGGTTTATTGGACAATCGTTGCAGCTCTACATTCAGTTACAACTGTTCCTGTTAGAAACACAAAAGCAAACATCTAATGACATAAATAATGTATATACAGAAGTCTGCAGCTGGCAGACCAGCAGCAGGACGTCAGTGGTCGGACTGGTGTGAAGGTGTGGAGGTCTACTTCAGTGAGGAGTAGACTACCTCTGACTCTAGGGGGCGCTCTGAAAAACAAATACAGTTCAAACAAGATAAGAGACGGTGACAGGTATTTCATTGCTTTTTGGTCAATTAGACATTAAAGGAATAGTTCTACAATTATTTTCAGAGAGTGAAATGAGAAAACTGATTCCTCTCTCATGTCTTTAAGCTAAACATAAAGTTACAGCCAGCAGCTGGTTAGCTGAGCTTAGCATAAAGACTGGAAACAGGGGGAAACAGCTAGCCTGGCTCTGTCCAAAGGCAACAAAATCCACCTACCAGCACCTCTATAACTCACTGATTAACATGTTGGTTCTTTTGTTTTTGTTTAATAAGAGTAAAGTTAATCCAAAATAGGTCAGAGGCATGATGTCAGTTCTTTTCAAGCTTAAAACCAAAAGTTGTCCTCACTGACATCATTGCACTACAGCTGGAGACACTGCACAGAAATACTGAGAGATACAGGAGTTACTGCAGAGCACAACTTATATATTACTCATCACTTATACGTTAAGAGTTTCCTCCAAAATCCAAAGTCCTCATTTTGTGTAAAAATGTATTTAAAGTTTATCTGAAGCTAATATGAAGCTTCAGCATCTGAGTTACTCAAATCAAGTCACAGTCATTTCAGTATCGTTACTATCCCTCCACTGCAGCTAAACAGGGAAACACAAACAGGGAATTTTATTAGGGATGCACAATATTGGATTTTTTGCCGATATCCGATATGCCGATATTTCCAACTCATTGTGGCCGATTGCCGATACAGATATATGCACATAATTTTTCCAGCTGGCTGAGGAGACTATTATGCATGCAAGCATAGATTGTACTAAGTATGATCAAGAAAGACAATATATGAGGGAAGAAGTTAGGAAGACTGAAGTTCAGGAGCTCAGCATTAAAACTGTAATGAACCTGCCAAGTAGGTGGAGCAGTAGAGTTTTCATTGAGTTTATTAGACAGACAGGATTAATGTGTAGGATTTAATCTCTGGTCCACATTCCGGAGCAGAAGGTGGCGGTAATGCACCTAAAACGCTGATTGCCAAACGCCGGTATAAACCAAAAAGAAGAAGTTTTTTTGTTTTTTTTAAAACAGAGTGGTACATGTCATCAGCCAGGGTGTTTCCTATCTGTGCAGCCGAACATAGCAGCTCCTCCGCGGACTATTTTACCCTGACGGTCCCGGTGCTTCCTCCGCAGGCTCCACTCCACTCAAGCTGCCCGTCAGATCAGCTGCTTCTTCCCACTTTAACCTGAATAACTAACCGGGGCTCGGTGCTCCGGTTGGATCCACACGGAGAGCCGGGGCTAACGTTAGCTGAGAGGCTAGCGGAGCGTTAGCAGCAGCATGACCGGAGGGAAGCACAGCCAGCTAGCCTCCACTAGCCTCCTAGCTAACATTAGCTGAGAGGCTAGCGGGGCGTTAGCAGCAGCATGGCCAGAGGGAAGCACAGCCAGCTAGCCTCCGCTATAAGAAGCAGCTGGTCTGATGGGCAGCTGAGTGAAGTGGAGCCTGCGGAGGAAGCACCAGGACCGTCAGGGTGAAACAGTCAGGTGGCGGAGGAGAAGGCAACATATCGGCATGTCATAATCGGCAGAAAATGTTCATTTTGGGCAGATATTGGGTCGATATTTCATTTTAGAGCTTATATCGGCTGATACTGATGACGTGCCGATAATATCGTGCATCCCTAAATTTTATACATCATTCCTGATCAAACAGCAGGAAGTTTGGTATTACACCAGAGGGCATCAGACTGGATCAGTTTCCTTGTATTTTGTGACATAAAGAGCCTTCATGGTGCTGGATATTGTTGAACAGTGACAGACGACCACTGCCATTAATCCTCATGTATTTTTAACTCTTTCTGACATTGAATTAGTCATATTTTAAGATGTTTGCTAACTCGCTTGCCTCTAACTGCCCTGTGAGGGACAAATAAAGTAAAAAGACTAATTTTTGAAGATATCCACTTGATTTGACTAACTCATGTTAGCCTCAGATAAACATTTGTACACAGATTGTGGATTTTGTGTCTCATCACTGACTTTGAAGGATCTTGTTGTGGTCAGGATGAACACAATCTACATACAGTATGTGCAGTGATTATTGTATTAACAGTGACTTACCTGTCCGACCTCTCCTGCTGTTTGGGCTGATGGCTATTTGTCCATAACAGACGTCTGTTGTTCTTTTTACCACTGTGTACACTACAGCTGGATCGCTCTCTGGAAAATAAAACACTGTTAAATGATGAGTTCACAATTTCAGGTTCTGTAGTTTTAAGACTAGAATTAAACTAGAAAAATTGTGAACTTATCCTTTAATACAACCAATGAAACTGCTGCAGAACATGTGATGTAAAAAACAAAACCCAGAATGTTAATAAGACTACAATAAAAACATAATGACATTATTTTTATTATTTTAAAATAAGATATCACAGGAAATGAATTGATCATAGCTGCAAACATCAGTGTAAATGTCCCCTCTTTGAACTGAAGTAAATTACAGACACGTTTTTACAGTTTTTTGCTTTTTAACACCCCTGCAGTGAAAGAAGGAGGAGACATAATTCAACAGGAAGCTGGATGACCACAGAGCTGTTGCTTCTCTAATCTAACTGAGAAAATGAATCTAACTGACACACTTCACACAATATGCAACACCATGTTCAAATGTTAAGAAAAGCTTCTCGTAAAGTTCAAACAGAAATATCGTGGTCGTCAGTATGAGCAACACATTTCATTACTATCATTTGACCCACTGTTAATATAAAAATATTGATTTTAGCAGCTTTAAAGACGAGCTGCTGTACCTCTCGTCCTGTTCGCTTCACAGCTGATGTCGTCTGTTCTTCTCTCTGATGAATAAACTGGAACTGGGTCACTCTCTGGGAGATAAAACACATATTAAACTAAATATCATTACTGCAGCTGATACATGTGCTGAATATTTGTAGTAATGAGGCTAATAATGTCTAAAAATAACAAATAAAGGTGAAATGTATTCACTAAAGACAAACAGTTCAGTTAATGCACAATGAATAAAACACTTAAACGTTACAGATATGTGAGCAGAATATACAGAAATATGCACATTTATCAGTTATTGACATGAATCAAACAGCATTAAAAGTTCCAGTAATGAGCCTAAAGTAAAGCAGAGAAGCTGCTCTGGTTTTAACCTGTTTATCAGCCCTGCGGTGAACCTGACCAAAGTCAACTGATGCGTCTTTAACAGAAAACAGGAAACTGGACGGCAGCAGAGCTTCTGTTCACTCAGACCACAAACTAAATTTAAACATATATACTAACATATAAGATCTATTGCAAGTTACCAGTGAAAAGTTTACTGTGAAGTATCAAAGTGAAAAATAATGTCAACAGAAAATGTAAAAGGTGAAATGCTGAGAATGAAAAGTCAGTTTGTGGCTTTTAATCCACAAAGTGAAATATAAATTTCTCTTCTGATGTGTAAACTCACATAAAACATTCAGTAACCAAAATCTAATGTTAAACTCAACTCACGTCCATCTAGACACAAGATATTCCTTTAAAACAAGTCTTAACCCACAAATAACCCACAATGATACAAAAATGTCTCCAATCTCAAACTCAATAACTCTACACCATAGAGCCGTGTTCAGAGCAGTGATCTGGTCTCACGTTGGCCCGGTCAGGAGGCTGCAGTGGAAATGTTCACAGTTTGCTGCAGAGCAGTGTGATTAATCAAGAATATACCTGGATTCATGGTTGGTTGTGCTTTCTGTAGAAATGAATCTAAAAGTTGTTGACCAGGATCTGTTGCTGTTGTTCATCCTGATGTCTGATCATAGCTGGAATCACAGCAGTTCCACCAGTCACAGAGAAACTACACCTGAGATTGGTACCATGGCAACCATCCAGGTGAAAAACAGTCATGTGGTAACCCAGAGGGCTTAAAGAGTAACACAGACTTCAAAAGCAAAGTAGGTTTTAAAATTCATCAGTGATGCAGCCTGAGAGAACAAACTGTCTGAATATTTTAACATCAGATCATTACTTTACAAACAGGAAGTTCACAGTCTGACTCTTTATATCCTGTATGAAAAGTTGATGCTTCATTTCAGGTTTAGTTGACTTTTGAACATTATCATCTTCTGACTCAGGTGTAACCAAGAGGAGAAAAGTTAAAATAGAAAGAGAACATGGTTAATGACCTTCTTTACTGTAACTCTGTGACTCTGATAACTGTGTATCAATGTGCTGTATAAATAAAGTTGCTTTTATTTACTGTATAACAAACTGCAGCTCATTGTATTAATTTCTGTGTTTTTATTTCTGAAGACACAGTTGATGTTTTATATGAAATAAATGAGAGTTGAGATGAACCTCTGACGGTGTTTCTCTATACTTACACTATACTAAATATGATCCCCATCTGCTGTGGACAGATGCTTCAGTTATGCTGCTTTGTGTCTGTGGTTTTGGGTCACATGACTCACGACACAAAAGTACAGAGTGTCACATTTCCCCTGCAACATGTTGTTGTGGTGCATCAAAAATATACACAGAGTTGAGAAATCCTAAATAATGTGAAAAAGAAATAATTTACAATTTGAGAAAAATACCAGTATATGAGAATTGACAATCATGTTAATAGGCTTGTCCAGTCATGTTTCCTTCAGTTAAGAAATATTGCAAAAGTAAGACCTATATTGTCCTTTGCTGATCTTGAATGACTCATTCACACGTTCATTTCTCATGGCTAGACTAGTGTAACGCCCTCCACACATACCTCAGTCAGTCTGCTCTAAAACTTCTTACCAGAACCAGCTGTAGGTCCCACATCACCCCTGTTCTGGTGTCCCTCCATTGGCTTCCTGTAAAATTCAGAATCAACTACAAGATCCTACTGATTATGTACAAGGCCCCTCATGACCTTGCCCCTCGCTACATCTCTGACCTTCTCTTTCCTCATTTGACTTCTCGACCTCTACAGACCTCAAATCTCGGCCTTTCATCCATCCCCAAAAGGTAACCGCGCATTTGTAGTCTTAGCCCCAACTCTGTGGAATCCTCTGCCACAATCAATTAGATCTGCTGAATTTTTGGACTGCTTTAAATGGCACCTTAAAGCTCATTTATATCTGCAAGCCTTTTTATAGACCTCCCTTCCTGTTCCCATGTCTTGTTTCATTTCAGTTTGGTCTGTTTTTCTCTGTGCTGTGTGTGTTATATTTTATAATGTAAATTACGCTATTTTGTCAATGTATTTGTTTTAGTTTTGCATGTCTTTGTGTTTGTGAAGCATTTTATAACTGTGTTTTAAAAAGTGCTATATAAATAAAGCTTTACTTACTTAAAAATGTATTATATATTAATATATTCTATTAAGAGGGGCAGCTACAGATTAAATTTTAAATATTAAAAAGAAAAGAATGAGAAGAATGTACAGGATAGTAAACAGTATATGCAGCATGCATTATTTATAATAATGATAATAATAATACAGAAGATTGGACAAAAGATTGTCTCCTGTGAAGAGTCTCCAGTTGACTATCATTTATGAGCTTTCTAACATCACTGCATCCTAAATCCATAACCTACTACACACTCACTCAGAGCAGGTTTGAGACTAAATTCAGTTTACTAAAGCAGACAGTGTGCAGACTACATATGGTGGGTTTTTCAGCTGTAGTCGGCTTCATGTGTTGTCTACTGACTGCAGACTGAACACTGTGATGTGCAGAATGAGTCTGGATTTGGGACACAGTGAGTGTTTTTCTCAGAGGATCCATCTTTGATCATCTTTTACTGATCAATAAATCAATAACTGTATCAGAAGATTCTGATCAAACTTAAGCTGCCTGGATTCTTGTGTATGTTTGGACTCTCTGATGTTTTAGCTACGATGAGACTCCAGTGAAGTTACCATGAAATCTGGTTCACACATTCATGTTCTCCTCAGGAAGAACTTTGATCCTCTGACTTTTCATCCAGAAGCATCAGATGCTTTGTGGCTGAACTTGAATATGACGACCTTTTATGACCTCTAACTTTCTCCGAGATCATTCATTTTATTATCAGGCTTTCCGTGATTTTCTGTCTTTTATATCCTGTTATGATGTCAGATGTTAAACACTTTCAAATCATGAAGTGAACATATGAAAAAATGCTGCCTGTAAGATAAAGCCCAGGTTTCAGCTGCCTGATCTGATGACCTGATCAGTTTTATCTGAAGGCGACATCAGACCAACTTTAGTGGCTCGAGTGGAACTGAGTAGAAGCAGGTTTTCAGTGAATCATTTTAATTTTTCCAACAGATCTGTGTGTGTAGTTGGTAGCAGAATAAAACCTGCCTCATCCTGAAAAACCTGTTTGAAACTTGACTATAAAACTGTTTTTAATTCTAAATGTGGAGGCAAATTGTTTCAGCTGCTGCTAATATAAAGTCACTTCATTTGTCCTGAGAGTTTCAGATTAATTTGTTTCTACTTTTCTGCCCCCCTCCTCTCATTCACTACTTCCGACATAACAGACACTCAGTAGTGAGCAGGATTTTCTATGTCTGATCTATAAAATGTGATACGTTTCATTGGTTCTTTCTGTAAATGTCCAGAAGCCTCCAGTAATGAACCAGTTTACACTCAACTGACTGGAAAACCTCATAGCTTTAATGGGAGGATGATGAAGTGCAACACCTGCTGGACAAATCTTCATGATGCACTTATATGGACAGATTCAATGCAGGTGAGTCAGAATATAAATGAGCTTCCTGTTTATTGACATCTGTGGTGATTTTATTAACTATTTGACATTATTAAAAACACAGAAACTGGTTTATTGTTGTTGGAAGAAAGAAGCATAAAGGTTTCTGACTGGAGCGTTTCATCAGTCACATCTGTTCAGTTCAGAAGTGATGCTCTGTGGTGACAGATATGATGATGTCATCATAGTCATCATCCAATCCTTGCTCAGCCTGGGTGGGCGGGGTCATCACCATGGAGATGGATGGGTCATTTCCTGCAGTCAGAGCAGGTTAGAAAGAAAATGCAGATAATTTATCAGCTGTTAGAGACAACTGTCAATCATCCACATCAGAATGAACTTGATTGATTGATTGATTGATTGATTGATTGATTGATTGGTAGTTGCTGAGTGTCTGTAAGGTGAGTGAATGATTCAGAATGTTACCTGTGGACCTGTGTCGATATAAAGACACCATGATGAGAGTGGAGATGAAGTACGGACAGAACACCACTAAGTGGCAGACCAGTCTGACCACAACCTGGAGGGGAGCTGAGGCAGGGGGCGGGGCTAAATAGACATGGGGAGGGGCTATAGATGTAGGGGGCGGGGTTGTGGTTGTAGGTTTGTCTGCAGAGAAAATCATACCTGGTCAGATGAACATGTGGATGAAATAAGTGGTGAAATCAAAGGTACAGCCTCACCTGTGACAGTGAGAAGTGTACTCCAGGGTGTGTCGGTACACTGTGACATCACTGCTGACTTGAATTGAATTGTCTTGACTTCCTCACCTGTGACAGTGATCCAGCTGGGTGGAGACTCTCCATGACTGCTGATGTTACACTTGTAGAGGCCTTCATCAGACTTGGAAACATGGTGGATGGTCATGTGACCTGCAGGCTCAGTCCTGATGAGGGAGCCATCTTTATAGAAATCAGCTGGGAGGTTGGAGGTCTTTGTTTTACAGTGCAGAGTGACATCATCTCCCTCCATCACAGGGAGGACAGGACTCTGCAGGATCACTGGTCCACCTCAACACAGAGACAAACTACAGCATTTCATCATTTACACTCAGCTTCATCAATACTAACTCCACAGTCTGATCTTACCAGTGACAGTGATGTTGATGCTGTTACTGGTGGCTCCCTCTCTGGACTCACACCAGTAAACTCCACTGTCCATTGGGATGATGTTGAAGTTACACACAGAACCAGCTGCTTCTCCCCACTTTTCACACGTAGCTCTGGTTTCTCTGGTTGTGTTCCTCCTCAGCGTCCATCCAGCAGAGCTGTCATCCTCCTCACAGCTCAGAGAAATTGACTGTCCTTTAAACATCTGAGAGCTGCTGGGACTCACAGTCAGAGAGGCTGTGAGTAAAACATAATGAGCCATTTAGTGTCTTAAAGAAAACATCCAAGCTTAAGTTTTAACATTACCGCTCAACATATCTATCAAACTGATGGATCAGTTACTGAAACTCAACTTCACGTCTCACCCACCAACACAGACCTTTGGGTTTGAACACCTTGTGAGTCAAGTCACAAGTTAATTCAAGGTTTTAATCTGTCAGGATGCCGTGCAAGTCTCCATCAGTAAGATGCACATCCGTGTGCAAGTATCTCAGGTGTCAGGATGCTGCCAACAGTTTTTGTTAAGCCTTTATGATAAGGGTACAAACACATCTTCATGTTGGATATCTGCCACATTTACAGTCTTTTTAGCATCAAATTCCCTCTTTGTGTTTCCTCTGACAATGTTGTTGAGCTGTGGTGGAAGTATAGTAACAAATAGAGGGACTTTGGCACTAAAAAGACTGTAACGTTGAAAGATATCTACTTGATTTGACTCATTTGGACGCTGAAGCTTCATATTAGCTTCAGATAAACTTTTAAATACATTTTTGCACAGAGGGAGGACTGTGGATTTTGTTCCCCATCACTTCCATTTTAAGTGCATTATGAAGGGATCTTCTAATGGTCAGTATGAACAGGAGGAATGATTACAGCAAGAAAAACAGGTTTCACTGTTCATTTGGACTCCTGACTGTTGTTTTAAGACACACTTGAACAATTGTGAACCTGTCCTTTGATGGATTATCAATGAATACATGTTTACTCAAAGTTAGAGGTTAGTTCTGAAAGGTACCTGAAATATCAAACTGTTGGTCACATGCAAACATCTGCATGTTGCTTCATCAGTGAATGATCACCAGAAATAATTTCTGACAGGACATTTATACTCAGTTCTTCTTTCTCACTCCATGCAAATATAAACTGCTGATGTACTGTGAACACTTCTGCTGGCTCCTGCTCTTGGTTTTACTGCACCCCGCTTCCTTCAACAGCAACAAACAAATAAAATAGTGATGCAGCAACATGTAGACGTTTGCATGTGACAACCAGTTTGATAAAAACAGCCTTATATTTTTGAGAACAGATGCATCAGATTCATGAATTTGGATTCCTGATAATGTTGTGGCAACAAAAGAGAAAAAATAAAGCAACAGAAATCTTGATGTAATAACTTTCAGCATGTGTCTCTTGTGTTTAAGTGTTGTCTCATCATATAACAGTTTACTGACCTTGGTTTGTTGTGCAGCACAGCAGTGAGGTCAGCACTGAGGAGACATGATGACACTGGTTGGTTTGAGATTTGCAATTAATCAATTACTGGTTTTAAATCACAAGATGGAACTTATGAATAGTGATGGAAGATGGACTGAGATCTTTACTGTAGTAAATACAACACAGAGTAAGCACTCATTATGCAAAATGCCTCCATTTAGATATTTATCGTATTGGAATATTAATACTGATTAATTAATGTGAACATGAAGGCAACGTATACTGTTGAGTAGTCTAATAATTTATAACAATGCACATTTTATAAACGGATCATTTTATAGAGAAAGTTTTATCTGAAGTACAGCTACTGACCTTTAATAAAGTACAATATTTCTCTCTAAAATGTATTGAAGTAGAAGTACAAAGTAACATAAATATTTAAGTAAACTTTGTGAACTTTTGTTGGTGTGTTTGTTTTTTGTTCAATATGAAGCTTGTAGAGACAGGATGTGCTTTGTGGGAGGAGGTGAGAATAAATTCAAACAATCTGAGGTTTGTTTGCAGCCTCTGAATAATTTGGTGAAATATTTCTTGTAAGTTTTATTTAACGTCCTGTTAAAGACGCATTTTAATATAAGACAAGAACAATCAAATCACATTTTTCTTTTTCTTTTTCAGTAATAATTCTGCAAAGTGAATCAGAAAACTGAACAAAGAATTTCTCTTTGTTCATCGTATCTGTCAGCAGTAACGTAAAGTAACTCAGTACATTTACTCAAGAATTGTACTTAAGCACACTTTTGAGGTATTTGTACTTTACTTGAGTATTTCCATGTGATGCTACTTTCTACATTTCAGAGGGAAATATTGT
Source organism: Thunnus albacares (assembly GCF_914725855.1). Taxonomy (NCBI): domain Eukaryota; kingdom Metazoa; phylum Chordata; class Actinopteri; order Scombriformes; family Scombridae; genus Thunnus; species Thunnus albacares. The sequence goes on along the minus strand of NC_058127.1, from coordinate 1,785,335 downwards.
ACTTTCTACTCCACTACATTTATTTGACAACTTTAGTTACTTTTCAGATGAAGATTTGACACAATGGATAATATAACAAGCTTTTAAAATACAACACATTGTTAAAGATGAAACCAGTGGAGGTCTTCACCAAAGACAGAGGTCTTCATCAGAGACAAAGCTTGCTTGCCCTCTCTCTTCTTCTCTTGTCTTTTTTAAAATGAGTCAGGAAACCCACAACAAATCCCAACTTTTAACATTATCAAATGAAGAGAGGTGTCCTCCTCTTGTATCTCTCATGGCAGGGTTGTACAGCTCTGATCATGACATGCAGTCACAGAGCCCAGAAGCTCTGTTGCTGCAGAGTGGAGCGGCTTTTTATTCCAAGTTTATTAATTTTGAACGTGTTGCATTGCACTCTCTTGTGCCCCCAGCAATACACCCGCCAAGTGTGAAGTCGATCAGATGAACGGTTCTCGAGATATGTGAAGGACAAACATACAGACAGAGATTCCTTGTTTTATATATGGAGATAAGATATGAAGTAAATATCACTCACTGTATCTCAGCAGACACATTAACAATGTAATTATTAACTGTGAACATTACAGATTGTACTCACAGAGCAGCTGCTGAAGAGATGTTTCCTCCATTGTACCTCATAGTGATGTGAGATCAACTCATTGTTCAGTCGCAGCAGTTAAACCCTCCTCTTTCCTCTGTGGAGGTGAGTATGGTGGTTGTGTGGTTTTGTCTTCAGCAGTTAACAGGAAAACAGTAGTTCAAATATCAACCAACAGTGGCTTCATTAAACTACACAAACACAAGTAAAAAGGTTGTAAATGAAGCAGAAGAGTTGTTTCAGTCTGCAGTGAGACAAATGAAAAATGGAGCCTTAAATGTTACGTTTTAGCCCCCTGAATAATTTTCATGACTGTTTATGAGAATTTAATGTAGCGTTTTCATGTGGTCACAATGTGAATTGGAAACCTGAAAATGTCTTGTTTTTGTTTCACTATCTGACATTTCTGAGTTTGAAAATGTCTGTTAATGGTTCATTACATTATAAACTGTGAGCTGCACATCTACAGTTCAGTAAGAACAGCTGGTTTAACCACAACATTGTTCTGTAATATGTTATAGAGATTTACAGCAGACATTTGTTATACTTCTCTTATCTAGATCAGTGGTTTAGATCATGAGGGTAAACTGGGGGTTTGTTTCCACAATGTGTGACTGTCAGACTGGATTCCAGCATTCCAGCGATGCCATGACTCCACATCACAGCGGTAATGTTAGAGAATAAAATGTTGCCAGAACCAGTGTCTGTCTGTGGTTTGCTGCTCTGCTTCATGATCTGACTGAGACTCAGATATCTCCATATATTCTATATTCATATATATTATATAATGTGCTGCTGACACAATTTTTCATTGCATCAAAAACACTAATGGATGTAACAGTTCTGAGGTTTGTTTGCAGCCTCTGAATAATTTGGTGAAATATTTCTTGTAAATTTTATTTAACGTCCTGTTAAAGACGCATTTTAATATAAGACAAGAACAATCAAATCACTTTTTTCTTTTTGTTTTCAGTAATGATTCTGCAAAGTGAATCACAAAACTGAACAAAGAATTTCTCTCTGTCCATCGTATCTGTCAGCAGTAACGTAAAGTAACTCAGTACATTTACTCAAGAACTGTACTTAAGTATAATTTTGAGGTACTTGTACTTTACTTGAGTATTTCCATGTGATGCTACTTTATACTTCCACTCCACTACATTCCCTCCAGACTCCCTGTTAACACATCTGCAGTTAGCGAAACAACAGGAAACATCTCTGCTGTGTGTCTGAGCTGCAAATAAACCACATACAGAACATCAACAACTCAGAATACAGGAAGTCAAACCAGCTGTTATGATTGTTGTTATTCTGTTTTTTTCACGTTTTTGTTTTTCTCCTATAGTTATCTTCTTTTTTTTCCCTTTTTTTAAATTTCATTATCTTCATGAATGGTTAAACTGTAAATTTAATTTTCTGCTACGTCGTCAAAGTGAGCATGAATTTTAGACTTTTTTCATGCTTTTTCATTTAGTTCATCATTATTGTTAATGTTATGGTAATTTCTTTTCTGATTTTAATATATTATCAATAACACTCTGTATTGTGTTCTGTTGTAATCATTTTCTTGCAAGGACCCCAGGAAGACTAGCAGACATTAAATTAGCAGCTAATGCCAATAAAGAAACAATAAGAGGCTGAAGTTAACCACTACTCCATGTTCTAAATAGGACTAAAACGTCCATGTTTACTTCCAGGTGAGTTTAATTTCTACATGAACCCTAAAGAGTTCGGTCTAAACCTGCTCTATGTGAAAAGTGCCCTGAGATGACTTTTGTTGTGATTTGGCGCTATATAAATTAAATTAAATTGAAGATTGAATTGAATTAAACACAAGGTACATACAGTTTATTGTGTGTTGACAAGTTATGTAACATTACTGTCATGTCTTTCTTTTGTCACCTGGAAGAAAACATAAATGTTTTGAGTCCTATTTAGAACATGGAGTAGTGCTGCACTTCAGCCTCTAGTGGGTGAAATTCACCTGTTCTTAAGTCATACACACAAGAAAGAAACAATTTAAATCAGACTTAGAAAATGGATCACAAGACTTTTTTTCTCTCAGGGCTTCTGTACATAACTTCTAAGATCGATGGTTATCTGTACTGTAATGTGTCCTCATTTCAACAGAGATAATACAACTATTATTTTATTAGCATTCAATCAGGGCTAATGATTATTTTATTATTTTCTCAATTAATTGATTGATCATTCTGTCTGAAATATTTTAATATCCCACAGTGATGTATTCAAATTGCTTTTTATGTTCAGCTAGTCAACAGTGTATGACGAAGAAAAACAGCAAATAATTCACATCTGAGAATATTTTGGTTTATTGGACAATTGTTGCAGCTCTACATTCAGTTACAACTGTTCCTGTTAGAAACACAAAAGCAAACATCTAATGACATAAATAATGTATATGCAGAACTCTGCAGCTGGCAGACCAGCAGCAGGACATCAGTGGCTGGACTGGTGTGAAGGTGTGGAGGTCTACCTCAGTGAGGAGTAGACTACCTCTGACTCTAGGGGGCGCTCTGAGAAACACACACAGTTAAAACAAGATAAGAAACAGTGACAGGTATTTCATTGCTTTTTGGTCAATTTGTCATCAAAGAAATAGTGCTATACTTATTTGTTTTATTTCAGAGAGTGAAATGAGAAAACTGATTCCTCTCTCATGTCTTAAAGCTAAACATAATGGATGTACGATATTGGATTTTTTGCCGATATCCGATATGCCGATATTTCCAACTCATTGTGGCCGATTGCCGATACTGATATATGCACATAATTTTTCCAGCTGGCTGAGGAGACTATTATGCATGCAAGCATAGATTGTACTAAATATGATCAAGAAAGACAATATATGAGGGAAGAAGTTAGGAAGACTGGAGTTCAGGAGCTCAGCATTAAAACTGTAATGAACCTGCCAAGTGGGAGCAGCAGTAGAGTTTTCATTGAGTTTATTAGACAGACAGGATTAATGTGTAGGATTTAATCTCTGGTCCACATTCCAGAGCAGAAGGTGGCGGTAATGCACCCAATACGCTGGTTGCCAACCGCTGTTATAAACCAAAAAGAAGTTTTTTTTTTAAACAGAGTGGTACATCCTATCAGCCAGGGTGTTTCCTATCTGTGCAGCCGAACATAGCAGCTCCTCCGTGGACTATTTTACCCTGACGGTCCCGGTGCTTCCTCCGCAGGCTCCACTCCACTCAAGCTGCCCGTCAGATCAGCTGTTTCTTCCCACTTTAACCTGAATAACAAACCGGGGTGCGGTGCTCCGGTTGGATCCACACAGAGAGCCGGGGCTAACGTTAGCTGAGAGGCTAGCAGAGCGTTAGCAGCAGCATGGCCAGAGGGAAGCACAGCCAGCTAGCCTCTGCTAGCCTCCCAGCCAACGTTAGCTGAGAGGCTAGCGGAGCATTAGCCGCAGCATGACCAGAGGGAAGCACAGCCAGCTAGCTTCCGTTAGAAGACGCAGCTGGTATGATGGGCAGCTGAGTGAAGTGGAGCCTGCGGAGGAAGCACCGGGACCGTCAGGGTGAAACAGTCAGGTGGCGGAGGAGAAGGCAACATATTGGCATCTCATAATCGGCAGAAAATGTTCATTTCGGGCCGATGCCGATATTTCATTTTGGAGCTTATATCGGCCGATACTGATGATGTGCCGATAATACCGTGCATCCCTAAATTTTATACAACATCATTCCTGACGATGTAATCAGAACAAACAGCAGGAAGTTTGGTATTACACCAGAGGGCATCAGACTGGATCAGTTTCCTTGTATTTTGTGACATAAAGAGCCTTCATGGTGCTGGATATTGTTGGACAGTGACAGACGACCACTGCCATTAATCCTCATGTATTTTTAACTCTTTCTGACAGTGCATTAGTCATATTTTAAGATGTTTGCTAACTCGCTTGCCTCTAACTGCCCTGTGAGGGACGAATAAAGTATGATCTGAATTTAACTGAATAAAAGGACTGTAATTGTGGAAGATATCCACTTGATTTGACTAACTCATGTTAGCCTCAGATAAACATTTGTGCACAGATTGTGGATTTTGTGCCCCATCACTGACTTTGAAGGATCTCGTTGTGCCCAGTATGAACAGAATCTACATACAGTATGTGCAGTGATTATTGTATTAAGAGTGACTTACCTGTCTGACCTCTCCTGCTGTTTGGGCTGATGGTTATTTGTCCATAACAGACTTCTGTTGTTCTTTTTACCGCTGTGTACACTACAGCTGGATCGCTCTCTGGAAAATAAAACACTGTTAAATGATGAGTTCACAATTTCGGATTCTGTAGTTTTATGACTAGAACTAAACTAGAAAAATTGTGAACTTATCCTTTAATACAACCAATGAAACTGCTGCAGAACATGTGATGTAAAAAACAAAACCCAGAATGTTAATAAGACTACAATACAAACATAATGACATTATTTTTATTATTTTAAAATAAGATATCACAGGAAATTAATCAATCATAGCTGCAAACATCAGTGTAAATGTCCCCTCTTTGAACTGAAGTAAAATACAGACACGTTTTTACAGTTTTTTTGCTTTTTAACACCCCTGCAGTGAAAGAAGGAGGAGACATAATTCAACAGGAAGCTGGATGACCACAGAGCTGTTGCTTCTCTGCAATCTAACTGACACACTTCACACAATATGCAACACCATGTTCAAATGCAAAAAAAAAGCTTCTGGTAAAGTTCAAATCGAAATATCGTGATCGTCAGTATGAGCAACACATTTCATTACTGTCATTTGACCCACTGTTAATATAAAAATATTGATTTTAGCAACTTTAAAGACGAGCTGTTGTACCTCTCGTCCTGTTCGCTTCACAGCTGACGTCGTCTGTTCTTCTCACTGATGAATAAACTGGAACTGGGTCACTCTCTGGGAGATAAAACACATATTAAACTAAATATCATCACTGCAGCTGATACATGTGCTGAATATTTGTAGTAATGAGGCTAATAATGTCTAAAAATAACAAATAAAGGTGAAATGTATTCAGTAAAGACAAACAGTTCAGTTAATGCACATTGAATAAAACACTAAACGTTATAGATATGTGAGCAGAATATACAGAAATGTGCACATTTATCAGTTATTGACATGAATCAAACAGCATTAAAAGTGCCAGTAATGAGTCTAAAGTAAAGCAGAGAAGCTGCTCTGGTTTTAACCTGTTTATCAGCCCTGCGGTGAACCTGACCAAATTCAACTGATGCGTCTTTAACAGTAAACAGGAAACTGGACGGCAGCAGAGCTTCTGTTCACTCAGACCACAAACTAAATTTAAACATATATATTAACGTACAAGATCTATTGCAAATAAACATGTGAAAGGTATTGTGAAGTATCAAAGTGAAAAATAATGTCAACAGATGGTGTAAAAGGTGAAATGCTGAGAATGAAAAGTCAGTTTGTGGCTTTTAATCCACAAAGTGAAACATAAATTTCTCTTCTGACGTGTAAACTCACATAAAACATTCAGTAACCAAAATCTAATTAAAGTGTAGTTAAACTCAACCCATGTCCATCTAGACACAAGATATTAGTTTGAAGCAAATTTTAACCCACAAGGATCCAAAAACGTCTCCAATCTCAAACTCAATAACTCCTAACTAACTTCTCACAAACATACAAGTAGAAATAAACACAAACTCTGAAATACTGGAGGCCTCAATGTAGAACATTTATACATAGATGTAAATAAGATGTGACCATAAAGTAGAAATTAAAGTTATAATCCTTAAGATTACAGCATGTTTTCCTCAACAGCCTTTCAGTGTATTTACATTCTGTGATTATCTGTCTGTATATAGTAGTTTTTATAGTTACTGGTGGAGTCCGTCCCTCCATCACTGGATCCACACTGACTTTTCTCTCATGCAATGTGATGCAATAACAAACAATAACACATAATGAAAAAATAAACAACAAAAGGACTAATTCTGTTTGTGCATGTGTTAAAAACAAATTCAGATTGACTTTACATGCATGAGGGATTGACATGAAACACATTTCCTGCTGTAAAAAAAGTTTATGTTGTTATCATTTCTTATTGACTTTATTAAGACAACTTGAGTTTGGATTTCTGACAAAGTAGCAGCTCAACCAGTGTTTTCTGTTGTATTAAACACTTCCAAATCAACAAGAATTACGACTTTTAAGCAAAATATATCTAAACTGTTGCACAATAACTAAACCTACGTATGACATGTTGAATCTGATATCCAGGAATCTGTGTCTGACCTGCAGGTTTCCTCCGGACGCATCGTCTCACCAGTAGAACCAACAGAACCAGTAGAACAAGCAGGACCAGACCACAGACAGGCAGAATATACAGCAACACAAATGGAGGAGGAGAGGGGGATGAGGAGACATCAGGATGATGAGGACTTGTAGGATGTGAAGGAAGTGTAGAATGAGGAGGAGTTGTAGAATTAGGAAGAAGTGTAGAATGAGGATGAGTTGTGGTGGTGGGTTTGTCTGTGATAACCAAGAAATAATCCAAAAATAGTCAGTAGAAATGTTTAGAATAAAATGCACCACATAGAGTAATATACATCTGGTCGAAATTATAACGTGTCCAGTACTAATATGTGCAATATGTGTCTTCAGTCTGAAGGACCTTAAAATACCATAACAACAGCTGCTAGCTGCTCCAGCTGACTCCCATTCAAAAGCCTCAACTTCTCTCTAGAAATACTGAGTCAATCATTGTTTTCAACAAGTCATTCTGGTCTCAATCTCTAAATTCAGACCCTCTAATAAGTGTGCTGCTGGTCATTTTGGAAATTATTGCTCTGTTAATAATATTTGAACCCTTATGATAGCTTTGATGTCTGCTGTGTGATGGTTGATTGACAGCTGTGATTGACAGATGACTCACCTGCTGCTCTCCTCAGCTCCAGGACTCACACTGATTTGCACTATTACCACAATATTTCACTAACTTTAATGCTGGATGCTGCAGACTCTCAGTATTGTTATTGGATAAACTGATATGGAGTCTAAACTGCATCAACCTTCTTGTTTTCCACGTTTGATTTTACAACAAAAAGCACTTTATTAATAAATTGATGTATCTTCAAGCTCCTAAATCTGAGTCTTCTTATCAACACATCACCCATAATATGTATTACTGAAAAACAAAAAACATGAATCATCTAATGGTGGAAATTCCAGATCTTCAATGCTGAAAACTCCTTATTGGTGCAGAAACCCACTTTAACAGCAGCTGAAGGTCTTGTTTTTACAAGTGCCTCCAGTGGTTTAACCTCTCACCTCACTGCAGTGATGTAGAAGTGTACTCCAGGGTGTGTCGGTACACTGTGACATCACTGCTGACTTGACTTGATTTGTCTTTGACTTCCTCACCTGTGACAGTGATCCAGCTGGGTGGAGACTCTCCATGACTGCTGTTACACTTGTAGAGTCCTTCATCAGACTTGGAAACATTGCGGATGGTCATGTGACCTGCAGGCTCAGTCCCGATGAGGGAGCCATCTTTATAGAAATCAGCTGGGAGGTTGGAGGTCTTTGTTTTACAGTGCAGAGTGACATCATCTCCCTCCATCACAGGGAGGACAGGACTCTGCAGGATCACTGATCCATCTGAACACAGAGACAAACTACAGCATTTCATCATTTACACTCAGCTTCATCAATACTAACTCCACAGTCTGATCTTACCAGTGACAGTGATGTTGATGCTGTTACTGGTTGCTCCCTCTCTGGACTCACACCAGTAAACTCCACTGTCCATTGTGGTTATGAGGCTGAGGTTACACATAGAACCAGCTGGTTTTCCCCATTTATCTCCACACTCAGCTCTGGTTTGTCTGCTTGTGTTCCTCCTCAGCGTCCATCCAGCAGAGCTGTTGTTCTCCTCACAGCTCAGAGAGACAAACTCATTTTGAAACATCTGAGAGCTGCTGGGACTCACAGTCAGATGAGCTGTGAGTAAAACATAATGAGCCATTTAGTGTCTTAAAGAAAACATCCAAGCTTAATGTTCAACATTACCGCTCAACATATCTATCAAACTGATGGATCAGTTACTCAAACTCAACTTCATATCTCACCCACCAACACAGACCTTTGGGTTTGAACATCTCATGAGTCGAGTCACAAGTTAATTCAAGATTTAAATCTGTCAGGATGTTGTGCAAGTCTCCATCAGTAAGTTGCACATCCATGTGCAAGTATCTCAGGTGTCAGGATGCTGTCAGACATTATTGGCAACACTTAAGGGTACAAACACATCTTCATGTCATCATATCAAGTGGATATCTGCCACATTTACAGTCTTTTTAGCATCAAATTCCCTCTTTGTGTTTCCTTGGACAGTGTTTCCCTGTTGAGCTGCGATGGAAGTAAAGTAACAAAAAGAGGGACTTTGGCACTAAAAAGACTGTACCGTTGAAAGATATCTACTTGATTTGACTCATTGGATGCTGAAGCTTCATATTAGTGTCAGATAAACTTTCAAATACATTTTTGCACAGAAGGAGGACTGTGGATTTTGTCCCCCATCACTTCCATTGTAAGTGCATTATGAAGGGATCTTCTAATGGTCAGTATGAACAGGAGGAATGATTACAGCAAGGAAAACAGGTTTAATGTTCATTTGGACTCCTGACTGTTGTTTTAAGACACATTTGAGAAATTGAGAACCCGTCCTTCAATGGGTTATCAATTAATATATGTTTACTCAAAGTTGGGGGTTACAGTTACGTTCTGAAAGGTACCTGAAATATGAAACTATTGGTCACATGTAAACATCTGCATGTTGCTTCATCAGTGAATGATCACCAGAAATAATTTCTGACAGGACATTAATACTCAGTTCTTATTTCTAACCTCATGCAAATATAAACTGCTGATGTAATGTGAACACTTCTGCTGGCTCCTGCTCTTGGTTTTAGTGCATCTTAAAAAGCATCAAGCAGCAACATGTAGACGTTTGCATGTGATGACCAGTTTGATAAACACAGCCTGAAATTACTGAGAACAGGTGCATCAGATTCATGAATCAGGATTTCTGATAATTTGGTGGTAACAAAAGCGAAAAAATAAAATAAAGCAACAGAAATCTTGATGTAATAACTCTCAGCATGTGTCTCTTGTGTTTAAGTGTTGGCTCGTCATATAACAGTTTACTGACCTTGGTTTGTTGTGCAGCACAGCAGTGAGGTCAGCACTGAAGAGACATGATGACACTGGTTAGTTTGACATTTGCAATTAATCAATTACTGATTTTAAATCACAAGATGGAACTTATGAATAGTGATGGAAGAAGGACTGAGATCTTTACTGAAGTAAATACAACACAGAGTAAGCACTCATTATGCAAAATGCCTCCATTTAGATATTTATCGTATTGGAATATTAATACTGATTAATTAATGTGAACATGTAGGCAACGTACACTGTTGACCAGTCTAATAATCTATAACAATGTACATTTTATAAACGGATCATTTTATAAAGAAAGTTTCGTCTGAAGTACAGCTACTGACCTTTAATAAAGTACAATATTTCTCTCTAAAATGTATTGAAGTAGAAGTACAAAGTAACATAAATACTTAAGTATACTTTGCAGCACTTTGGATAGAAGTTGTAAAATGTTTATAACACATCTGTCTGTTCATATTAAGTTAAAGTTAATTTGCAGTGAATCTCCTCAAACTCCAAATATCAGAACACCAAATCTCTGTCTTCAACAGACTTCAATATGAAGCTTGTAGAGACAGGATGTACTTTGTGGGAGGAGGTGAGAATAGATTCAAACAGTTCTGAGGTTTGTCTGCAGCCTCTGAATTGTTTGGTGAAATATTTCTCATAAGTTTTATTTAACGTCATTTTAAAGATGCATTTTAATATAAGACAAGAACACCTGAATCTCACTTTCCTTTTCATGTAGTAATTCTGCAAAGTGGCTCATAAATCTGAACGAAGAATTTCTCTTTTCTCATCGTATCTGTCAGCAGTAATGGAAAGTAACTCAGTACATTTACTCAAGTACTGTACTTAAGTATAAATTGGAAGTACTTTACCTGAGTATTTCTATGCGTATACTACATTTCAGAGGGAAATATTGTACTTTCTACTCCACTACATTTATTTGACAGCTTTAGTTAGTTTTCTGAGCTTGCCCGCCCTCTCTCTCTCCTTGTCTCTTGTCTTTTTTAAAATGAGTTAGGAAACCCACAACAAAGCCCAACTTTTAATGTTATCAAATGAAGAGAGGTGTCCTCCTCTTGTATCTCTCATGGCAGGGTTGTACAGCTCTGATCATGACATGCAGTCACAGAGCCCAGAAGCTCCACCCTGCCGGCTCGCTTTTTTATTCCAAGTTTATTAATATTGAGAATGTTGCATTGCACTCTCTTGTTTCCCCAACGATACACCCACCAAGTGTGAAGTCGATCAGATGAACGGTTCTCGAGATATGTGGAGGACAAACATACGGACAGAGATTCCTTGTTTTATATAGAGATAAAATCATATTTTCATTTTAAAATGTTTTATAAAGTAAATATCACTCATATCTAACTACACCCGTTAACAATGTAATTATTAATTGTGAACATTACAGATTGTACTCACAGAGCAGCTGCTGAAGAGATGTTTCCTCCATTGTACCTCATAGTGATGTGAGATCAACTCATTGTTCAGTCGCAGCACTTAAACCCTCCTCTTTCCTCTGTGGAGGTGAGTATGGTGGTTGTGTGATTTTGTCTTCAGCAGTTAACATGAAAACAGTAGTTCAAATATCAACCAACAGTGGCTTCATTAAACTACACAAACACAAGTGAAAAGGTTGTAAATGAAGCAGAGGAGTTGTTTCAGTCTGCAGTGAGACTAATGAAGAACTAACCAGCTATTTTCACCACACACTCTGATGAAAGACTTGAAATGTCTGATACAACACATGGAGAGTGACACGTACAAAGTGTAGGTTTTTTCCTCTGGTGTCTCATTGTGGTTTTCTGCTGGTGGAAGAAGAAAAAACAGGAAGTGAAACACTGAATGGAATAAAATCACAGATTCACTGAACAGCCTGTTGTTTAATTATCTTTTGAGTGGAGCTGTTAATACTCTTCAATGTTACGTTTTAGCCCCCTGGATGATTTTCATGACTGTTTATGAGAATATGATGCAGCATCTTCACGTGGTCACAATGTGAATTGGAAATCTAAAACCATCTTGTTTTTGTGTCACTCTCTACAAACCAAATCAGGTTATTTTAAAAAAAAAAATGCAGTTTAAGAGTTCATGGTTCTGTTCTTTTTTCAAAAGTTTTACTGTTTTTGCACAAACAATAAGTCTTTTTGAATAAAGTTTTTGTACTTTTCTCTGCTGTTGACTAAATACTGAAGTTCAGCTGCAGCTTCTGAACCAGGAGGAGAACCAAATAGTTCGGCTTCACCTTTAAAATGTCGCTGGGAGAAACACCGAACAACGGCCAATGACACAACCGTTATTGATCTTTCAGTCTGTCGTATGAACTTTTACATGTCGGTGTCCAGGGGCCCGATGAGCTCAGCATCGTTATCATAGAGGACCAAAGGGCCCGACCCCTAGGTTGGGAACCACTGGACTAAACTAGCTAACTGTATATAAAGTAGTGTAAACTAGCTCCACCTCCAGCAGCTACAACAGTAACATGCTGCTCTAACACTGATGCTTCACTATTAATAATCTAATGATGTCATATATAATAATATATCAGTCAGAGGGACCAAACCACTACTTTTACTGCAATACTTTAACTACATCAAGCTCATAATACTTATGTACTTTTACTGCAATACTTTAACTACATCAAGCTCATAATACTTATGTACTTTTACTGTGGCAGATTTTTCATGCAGGACATATTTTTACATTGCTGTATTAGTACCTTTGTAAAGGATATTAGTACCTTAAGCTTATTCTCACACCTAACATCACATGTTAAAGACAAGTGATGTTACATCCTGATTCTGATTAGTCAGTCAAGAAGTCCCCTAATGTTTCTGAGTGCTGATTGGATGGAGAGCCGGAGGAGGATGATGAACCGGGTTTGTGTGAGGGACTCACCACGTACCTCTCACACGTGAAGCCGGTGTGGAGAGCCTATTCTGGTGTGAAGGTATGACTGTAACCCCGGTCTCAGACAGTCAGTCCTCCACAGAGGGGGAACCACTACGAGTTTGTGAACATATTCTGTCTCCAGAGGCGGGATTTTCTTCTCTGTCGGAGTTATATTTTCGGTGGAGTTTGTAAGATGGAGACTTCGGGTGTTAATGCCGACAAACACGGAGAGATGCATCCGGATAGGAGGCAGGGTGTCGGGGGGAAACTCAGCTGCTCCTCGGTCAACCAGGAAGACTGGATGTTTCTCCAAAACTCTGCAGGGAGCTGATTTTTCCTCATTAATGGACTATGAGCGGGTGAGTAACTCTGTATATATGAAATTAATCAGTCATCGAGTTCGGGCAGTGGATTTATCCAATGTTATATCCTGATAGTGATCATTTCCTGGTGTGAATTCCGTTATTTCCGTGTAACCGGGCAGTATAACCGCACACCTGAGACGCAGGTGTTTGTAGTTCTGAAGTGATGAACTACAGGCAAATAAAGTGAGGCTTTAAAAGCTTAGAGCTAAAATAAAATACATAAACTGATTGATATTTGTGTGAATGTGGAGTTGTGAAATAACTTCAGGTCCAGGCTCGTGCTCCTTCCTGTTCAGTTTAGCAACAAA